>NW_022170403.1:4099828-4186621 GCF_008802855.1 Photinus pyralis
TCTAGAAAGATCGGGATGTTATTGAATCACATTCGCCTTCGCTCTTTATCGCCGATGACTAATCTTTCATGGCGCCTCGACGTCTATCGGGATTTCTGGAATATTCGCTACACTTCCCCCCCCTTAAAACTGTTGCGTCGGCTGACCGTTGTAGCGGAGACACAGTCTTAGACAACTCGGGTTCCGTAACGCGAACTTGTGGCAGTACTAGCACGACGACCTCCTCCTTCATCTTCCATTCTTGAAGAAAAAGCAATCCATCGTCTTACAAATCGGTTGCGGGGTTCCTCTGGAGAACAAACCAATAATTCTACTCCGGTACCCCGGAATACCGCTTCCAGCATATTGCGCACAATGCGCCAGTCCACTTTAGAAATGCTAACTTGGTAACGCCATGCATTTGTAGTTCTCGTTCCAAGTGCTGTAGCGCATTCCAAAAAATCTTCGTAACTAGGCTTATCACAAGACCGGTCGTTTGTCTCGAGATAATAAACAAATTGTTCCTGCTCCTATAGGCCTCTACTGCAATACCATGGCTATTGCAACCATTATACAGGGTGGCCATTTGAAAACGAAACAGAGCCTATTTTGGGAACCTCAAAACATTAACGAAAAAATCCTCGGACCCGTCAATTTTTGATTCAAAGGAGAACAATTTTTTTGGTAGCTAAGGACAAAGCCCTAACGGGGGTGACGACCGCTCCTAATTTGCCTAGCCGATACAGGGGCTAATAAAAGTTAAAAACGTGTCAACATTTTCTTATGAAAAAATATGCTTGTAAATTAATTAGTTAAATAACAACAATTAATACAACAATAAATACAAAAAATGTTGTTATCGTACATTCTGAACTGTACTTTTTTTTGTTCTTTTTTTTTCTTTTTAATATCTGTAGGTGGCTATGACGAATGTTCCTTTTTCCTAAACGGTACTGTGAATCGTCACAACTGTCGCTATTGGGCTGATTCAAATCCCAGAATATTTCGTGAGGTGCATACACAATGTCCCGAAAAATTGAATGTTTGGGCTGGCATTTTTGGTAACCATATCGTAGGCCCCTTCTTTGTACCTGGCAATCTAACAGGAGAGATGTACCTGGAGTTATGAGAAAATACAATTCATCCAGCATTAGTGCAGATACTAGAAAATAACGAGTAGGTACTTGAAAAATCGTCTAGTATTTCAGCAAGATGGTGCGCCACCCCACTATGCTGCAAGGGTTCGTCAATATTTGGACCAAACGTTTCCAGGACAATGGATTGAAAGAAGAAGAGGAGCGAATGGCCTCCTCGTTCCCCGGACTTTCCGTTAGATTTTTTTAATGGTGACATTTAAAAATTAAAATTTATACTAGTCAGTCAACATCGCTAGAGAACTTGCGACAAAGAATAATTGATGAATGTCGTCAAATCACCCCAGAAGTTTTTGAAAATGTACGGGAGAGGTTTGAACAAAACCTGTATTATTGTATGGAAGTCGAAGGCCAACATTTTTAATATTTACTTGATTGATTTTAGCTTTAAGCACTTAAAATAAAATTGATTAAAATGAGTTATAATCTACATAAAAATACCTTCAAAATAAGGTATCACTCGACCCCCCATTCGATTTAAAATTTTGGGGGCAGTTGTCACCCCCGCTATGGCTTTGCCCTCAGGGGGGCGAAACTAGCAAAAAATAGTTCCCCCTTGGATGAAAAATTGACGGGTCCCAGGATTTTTTCGTAAATGTTTTGAGGTCCCCAAAATAGGCTCTGTTTCGTTTTCAAATGGCCACCCTGTAGGTCACAATACAGTAAAAATATGACAAAACCGTAGAGGCGGTAAATTACCACCTATGCTATAAAGTATAAGGTATACTTTAAAAGTATACCTTATTATGCTATAGTGGGGGACGTGCCCACATGAATGTTAATTGAACTAATTTAATGTTATAATTTACGCAAAATTTCTTGAACTCTACACATTGAAATTGTGGTCCATTGTCAGTTTTAAGAAAGGTTGGAATTCCAAATTTTGTAACGAAGGACCCGTTTTCCGCCTTGAAGTTTCATACCCGAAGTTATGACCACACTGTATATTTGTGAAGTTTGTTGAACACCCGGTCTCTAGAAGCGTTTTAAGTTGGCTTTCTCGGGCGCTTTTTACTAAGTAGTTTCTGAATTTGCTTATGTACTCTTTTCTATGTACATAGACCTAACCCAAGATAGATTTTGTTTTCTATGATCTCTTGGAGACGAGGAGTGAGCTTTATGCGTTTCCATTTTGTTGAATTGATGAATATTATGATAATTGCTTCAGATCACACCTACTAAGGGTGACTTTTTCCTGATATGGAGTCAGTTAATTCCCACATGGCGCAACACTGTCCAAAATACGTGAGCCTAAAACTATTTAATCATCTGCCCCACGACCTACAAGAACAGGAAACCTCAATCAACAAAATTTTTGATATATGGCAAATGGCCTCATCGTTAATCATCCTTTTTATTCAAATAGCCGAATATCTATGTTCTTCATTTTGACTGTGTTCCTATTGTTACAGTATTGTTTTATTTAAATTTGTAGATCTATTTATTATACATTTGACAGCTCATATTACTCTATGGAAAGCATATACGTATTATGCATGATCTAAGATGGAAAGAGGAAAATAAAAAGAATAAGAATAATTGAATAGCCTTGAATTTGCATAAAAGATTGTCCTCTCCCATGCCTACAGTTTACGACTGCGTGGCACAAGTATTATCCCATTGAGCAAATTTCAATATTTAAACGAGAATTTATTGTTGTAGCTTAAATAAATTAAAATAAAAGCATTCTGTCATTCTATCTTGCCATACTTCTACTGGACGTGGTAAAATCTTAATCGTAAATATCGCTTTTTTTTTACAGAAAAACACATCCTTTTGTTATGAAGGATAATGAGCTCTTAGTAAAAAGAAGGCATGGGATGTTAAAGATAAAATAGCTACTTTAAAGGAACTAAAGCAAAGAAATCTATAAAATCAGTTTATTTATCCAAAGTATATAGTACACGGATGTAATATTAACTAAGTCTACAAGTAAAATATTCTCGTTTACTCTGTAAGCATGCGACATGTAAACTAAATGATTAAAACTTAAATGTAAATAATAAGAGTGTAAGACTAATTAAAAGAAGTTACCTAAAATCAGTACTTTTTACAATAAAAAACGTACTAAAATTTTTCAAATGATTTTTGTGAATGTACAATAATGAAAATCTACTTGTATATGTCTACTTTCTTGTAGGCGGTCACACGGATAAGGTTAAAGGTGGTGGTATTCTGCCAAAGACATTTTAATTTAACACAATTTCTCAAACGATATTTTAAATTCCTAATTTTTAACATTCAGTTATATAACTGTCTGTTTGTGATAAATCTTTAGCATAAAATTTAGAATACCAGATACCACCACCTTTAACCTTATCAGTGGCCACCTACAAGACAGTGGCTATTTAAATTAAAACTTATAAAGCTACTGTTACCTTTAGCAAGGATGTTAAAAACATAAATTACTTAAAAATCACAGACATGTAAGACACTTTTGTAGTTGATTTTTGAAATTTTGGCGATAGTGTATTCTACCTCTTAACTATATAAAACCAGTATCTTGCATTAAAAAGAGATATAGCTAACAATATTAAAATAACTATTTACAGGGCATTTTGTAAATACATATTACATTAAAATTACAACATTTTTAACAAGTGTCAAGGCACGTGATAAGTTACAAATAAATTTTTATTTAAAACATTGGCGTCATTCTGGTTAAGGTTAATATTGCCATTACCAAACATATTCTACTACGCAAATGTACACGGTACATTTGCCGCCATTCGACAGTTTTTCCGATATACTATTTTCGAAATGCAAATGAGATCTTAGAATATGTCATGTTAGGGGAATAGCTTAACCTAAACAGGACTTTAGTGTCCTCGACTCTCAAATATAAACGGCGTCGACACCTTTATTTGTCTGATGTCCGGAGGTGTGGTATGTATTCGGGCTGGTGATATTTTCCGACCAATCGGATACACACGAGTGGGGAGAGCTCGACGACCAGTGGCCCGGACTTTCCGGACTGGGCGTGGGGAAGTTGTCCGGTCCTAAATGCTGCGGAGTAATATCGGAATGTTGAGATGGAGGCGTTAGAAAGTAATTCTGTTGAAACTGCTGCGGATGCAACGTGGGCGGCGTGACGCTGTGCGGCTGCGCGGACGTGTACGCTAGGGATAACTCGAGTCCCGCTTGGCTAAAATCGAAACCCATCGGGAGATTTTGAGTTTGTGGCACTCCGCCGTGCTTTTGCTGGGTGGCGGCTCTCATTGCAGCTATGTGGGTCGGGCTTGTCGGTAAAGACGGACGCGATTTTGCAGGCGAAGGAGATCCGTTATATGCTTGAGGTGACAATGACATGTTTGATTGAACCGAATGGGGTGGCGATTGGTTGGAGTAAGGAGGACTAAGCGTATTTGGTTGTAACTGCCTTTGTAAGATTAGCTGATCTTGGAAATTTGATAGTGTGAAAGGCCCATAATTTTCCAAGTTTAGAAGATTATGAATGGACTGATTGGTTTTTATGACATCTTCATAACTTGGTGGTTGTTTATTACTTATTAATCCTTCTAAGGCAGACGCCATTCCCATGTTGGAATAAATCGAACCCGTATCGTAAGGGCTGGGCAGCGAATTATTGGTCATGGGTGATTCCACAGGACTAAGTGTGGAATTGACAGAATCGATGCTGTGCGGAATTTCAGTGTGGTTTACGCTATTTATGCCCTTTTTCTGACATTTCTTTATACTAGGTTTACGTCTTATACTCCCTCCAGTGTTTGCACCTTCTATTTCTGGACTTGCCGGATCTAAAGGTCCATTGTGACCCATCTTACTTGGCCTCTTCGATTTCTGTCTTTTAGCAACTATAACGGTGGGCTGCTGAATCATCTGTCCATTTGAGGATGCTGTAACAATTTATTATTATTATTATTTGATTCATAAAATTAATAAGGTACAACAAATGTACAATTACCTGGAGTAGTGACTACTTATTTATTTTTACTAAGATGGAGACAATTTTCTGCAGGGTGATTTCATCAAAACATAACTTGAGACTAAACGAATGATTGATATGAACACAAGGACACTAGCCTACAAGAGGATGGTGCCGGGTTCAATCCTTGGGCCCACCAACACATTACCTTTGGCGTTTTTACCAGCACGTTAATAAGGGAAGTATTACATTGGGGTAAAAAACGATCCTCTACTTTTTTAAAAGAAATACACGTTTTAGAGCACCAGGAATCCGAATCAAACAAAATATTGATGATGTCGGTCGATCTGTCTGTCTGTACTCGCATTTCCAGCTAAACCAATTGGAACCAAATTTGGTATGCATAGGCTTAGGCATAAAAGGAAGAGCTACAAAGATTGTGGGCAGAATCGAGGTATTATTACTTGTTGGAGAACCCCTGTAGCATCTAAAGCAGTTTGATAAGAGGGCTCCACCTATCGATACAAAGTTTATTCACGCAAATTTGACGCGCTGGGATTGGGAAATTCCATTCATTCTCAGCAAATGGTGTGTCAATTTCCTTAAGGTGGATTGTATATTAAATAAGAAGCTTTTCTATCACCTGTAGACACACAGGTTAGATGCGTGGATTTCCTTTCTCTTTTGATTTGTTTTAGGTGATCATTGCAACGTCAACGTGGAGAGCTCCTTCAGCCATTTACCCACAGGTAAGATTTCTCTTTTTCTTTGCGTTTTCTATATCGAAACAATTATTAAGTGTTGTCATATTGTGTGGGGAGACTTTTGTGTATTCTGCCCTGTAATTTGTATGCGATCATTGTTGAATTGGGGGGTTTTGGATGTTTAATTGGCTAATGCTCAGTTTCACAAACAATGATTAAGGTTAATCACCGATTCAAAATATTAGAATGGGAAACAAATGGGCATATAATCAAAGGTGGCCACGAACTTATAAATTAAGATGAACTGCTGATCAAACAGTTGCATAGAGGTAGAAATGGCCCTAGCATGAGCGCCGCCATGATGTGCACATTTCAGTTATTTTCTAGGAGAATTTTCCTAGTGCTCAAGTTTTGAGACTATTGCAGCCTTGGAAAATGACATGTGTCACAGTAATTTATTTAGAAAACGTGAGGTTTATGCTTGTTTATTAGTTGATTTGAATTTCGCGCCAAGTGAGTGCACATCATGGCGGCCCCCATGTAGGTGCCATTTGTTAATTTAGCATTAGCAGTCCATCTTAATTTATAAGTTCGTGAAGGTGGCTAACATTCTAATATTTTTAATCATTGAATTATCCTTAATCATCCTTCGTGAAACCGGGCATAAGAGTTTTGAGTCAATTTTAATCGATCATTTTGAATATTGGAGGAGTATTTTGTATCTGGGGATATGCTATCCATTTTTAGAGACAATTTTATTTTAATATCGACTAGAATAAACCATTATTTCTTTTGTTGATTTGATTTCACTGTTATTTCCCTTGTATCTTCTCAGTTTTATTCAGGGAAAGTAAAGTATTTAAAGAAACTGGGTGGCCTTCAACCATAATATGATAAGTTGTGACAAGGTACGATCACCGATTAAAGTTATGATAATCGGAAGCTTACTGCCACTTAGGCAACCAACCAACACTATCTAAAATGGCAACGTTGAAGATAAGGTTTACGGCGGTGACTCGGGTGGGATGGACTGCATGTCGTCTTTACTTCAGCGTTTTTTCGTCACTGCCTTGATATAAACGCTACAGTAGGTATAATTACCAAAATTGGGTAAAACCAGATTTTATGCATTATAGTAAGTGGCGTAAGCTTCCGATTATCATTACTTTAGTCGGTGATCATACCAAAGAATATATAGCCTAAACGAATCAACCGTTGTGAGAGATCTCAAGCACTGAACTATAATTACACTGGACGCACCGAGAGAGATATTGCAAGCGAGATTTCTGTCACTGTCATTAATATAAATTCAAAACATATCAAATAAGCATGCGCGAGAGTAGGACAGCAATCCCCCTTGTCGCCCTCTCTCCCGGATCGCGCGTTCCAGTATAATTATAGTTCAGTGATATCAAGCCTTTAATTTTTTCAGCTCTGAACTAGTTGGTTAATGACTAATGAACCTTAGAAAATACAATTTATTATCAATAAGGACCAAAGATCTACTGACGTTCAATAGGAATGCCATACCTCATAACTAGGGACCGGACTTATATGCATATGAAAACACGTCAAAAATGCACATACAGGGTGAGTTTTTTTTCATTTTAAGCACTGGGATCTCGGAAACCACAAGACATATGGATTCGGTTAAAGGAGGAAAGAGTTGTCGTTTTAAGAGCTTATTTAAGATATGCTTTTGTGTTTTGAAAAAATCCACAGTTCACTAGATATGAGCGAAAAACAGATTTAGTGATTTTTCATATAACTGTTGTAGAATCGTTATTATCAGAAATACAATAAAATGACACGAATAAAAGTTTTAGACATTTTAATGTTCAACATGATGAACATACTAATTTATTTTTAGATCTTACAATTTTTGAGTTATAATACAAACTTTAATTTTTTTAAATGGTAGTCATAGTTGGCTTTGACATTTTTAAAAAGGACAAATTTTTCTCTTTATAACGATATCAGGCTTGCTAAATGTACTTTAATAAATAAACGCCCTGCAGTAATTTTCGTATTATTGAGAGGTAAGCAAACAGAGTTGGCCATGGAAAACAATATCTAGTAAGATAGGTACCTTTCATTTACGACGAAAATTGGACAGGCCAATGTTATCTTCATTTTCTACCAAATGAATTTCAAGATATGTAGGATGGGTTAGATTTGGAAACACGACGTAATTTACTCTGGTTTTAACATAACGGTGCTCCGCCGCACAACTAACTGCAAGTTAAATATTATAATAGACAGTAATTAAATGAACAAAAATGTTTCCCATGGCAAAATCTGTTTTTACTACTCTTAATAATACAAACAGGTCTGTATCATGTTTATCTGTCGAAGTAAGTACAATGAACCTTATATCATTGTAAACAGAAAAAAATGCACTATTTAAAAATGTCACAGCCAACTATGATTCCCATTAAAAAAATGTATGTTTGCTAATAATAACTCGAAAATTAATACTAACCATCCTACAACAGTTAAATGAAAAATCACTAAATATGTTTTTCGCTCATATCTAGTAAACTGTGGATTTTTTTAAAAAAACAAAAGCATATCTTGAATATGCTCTTAAAACTACAACTCTTTCCTCATTTAACCGAATCTCTATGTCTTACGGTTTCCAAGATCCTAATGCTTAAAATGAAAAAAAACGCCTGTATACATATATGCACAAAAAATATGGCAAAAAAGCATGAAGATATGCATGAAAAATTAAATAATGCACAAAAAATTATTCCAACTTTTTTAATTCGACCTTTTTAAACATAAGCTGTATTTTAAAACAATGATTAAGTATTGTTCCAAGTGATCCATCTTAAAATTTGTGCGCCTGTTACTTAGTACATGGTTATACACAGAGAAGCATCTTTCCGTATCGAAACGAGTAATTGGAGCGTACTTTAGTTGAGGTATCAGACAAGATTCTACATTTAAATGTTCAACATTTTCCCCAGGCAACATTCGTCATCTCACTTGTTGAACTTGAAAATCTGCTTGCATTATAAATTAATGCTAATTGAACACCGCTGCCGTTTTATAATTTAACAAACTTGGGCGCCATATTTTTTTTGTATATCATTTACGAGATCATTTATTTTTTATTCCTTTTTTCTTTTGGTTTTTTTTCTTTTTATTTTTTTCTATTTTTATTGTTTTCTTTTGTTCTGTTTCTATCTTATAATTTTTGTTTTATTTGATGTATTATTTGTTTATAATTTAAAAATAAAAATATGATTGTTGCAATTAGTACCACTGGAAACTTGTTTTGTAAAAAAAAATGGGTCAAAAAATTAATAAAATGCTAATCTATCTTAAATATGCACAAAAACCCCAAAAATGCAAAATAGGCACTATTTGCTTTGCGCTGATAGGCGTATTCGTTTCTGGTGATTTATAAATCACAATCAGTTTCACTAAAATCAGTCAGTTAAATCACTTGAAGAAAACACGACTTCTGACAGTTTGGTGTTTGTTATTACTTAACATAACCTAAAAAGAAATGGATTGGTTTATTATAGTTTTTTAGTGGTAATATTGTTTAAATCTTGCTCATTCTATTCATTTAGAATTCATATTAAAAGAATTCTTGTTAATATTTAATGTCTAACTTTGTACAATGAAATTTTTCCGTAAATAAGCATTATTATTAGTATTATTAAATATGTGACACGTTGAACGAAAAAGTATGAACTTTAGTTGTATAGGAAACTGATTCAGGTGGCATTCGACAGGTACACTACCCATAAACAGTTCTTAAATGTCCGATAAAAAATAAACAAACAGCCTGGGAGGTTATGTATCCAGTTTTCTGAGGTTATGTTAATTGAAGTGATTTAACTGTACCAACTTTTCCCGCAATCAGATAATAGTGATTTCTGTTCACTTGGTCCGTAGTGGGGGGAACTGATTGTAAACGAAAAAAACAAAGTGCAATCACTTCAACTGATTTAACTTAGTTAAATCACTTGAAATGAATACAGCTAATCTGATGATTCATTTTTGTGTAAATTATTGCCTTATTTTGAACTGCATACAATATTTATGTAATGCATAAGAGCATGAAATCCGGTCATAACAGATCTAATGAAGGCACATCCAAGAAACAAGCCTCCAAGTAAATCCACTAGACCCTTTAAAGATATAGATCACAGGTAGAGAGATCTTTGAGACATCATCCACCTTGTGATTATAGATCTGAAACTGCTGACATGAGTGGAGTGGGCAGTGGCACATGGTTAATCAGAACAAACTGTAAACCTAGTAACTACCAGATGATCGTCAGTTCCCTACATTCCCCACTATAGCAATTTTGGAGTCGTAAATAATAAAATAAAAAACAACTTACTTAGCATCGAATTGCTTTGAACCACATTAACCATCTGGGGACTTCTAGGAATGTGCTCCTCGAGAAGCCTAACAATATCGTGATGCAACCGTTCACTAGCGACATCTCTCGGTAATCTATCCATATGATCCGTTATTTCCCTATTTGCGTATGCTTCCAAAAGTGCTTTACACGCTTGGTAAGAGCCTTCCCTGGCAGCTAAGAAGAGTGGAGTTTCGTCCTAGAAAAGAACAATGTTAGGATAACCACATGCAAAGTTTCATTTCTCGTACTACCTTATCGTCTTGAGCGTCCCTATTAGCACCATGTGCGAGAAGAATATTAACCGCTTCTACATTGTTTACTGCGGCCGCCCAGTGCAGCGCCGTTTTACCCGAATTGTCCGCGGCATTTATGTCTGCTTCTGCGCTAATTAGATCTTGTACCATACCCTCTATAGCTAATCGGGCAGCAAGAATTAGAGGTGTGGTACCTTCGTGCATGCGTGCATTAAGGTTAGTAGCTCGATTCCGAAGGAGAATTTGGAAAACTCCAACGGCATCGGCGGCAACCGCGGCATGTAGAGGGGTACGACCAGTGTTATCTTGAGCATTCGCGTCCGCACCAGCGTCCAACAGTCGTTTTGCAGCATCTGCTCTGGCGTATCGTGCGGCCAAATGTAAGGACGTTTCGCCGGTTTTATCCATGGTGGCGTTGAGCTCGGCGCCTTGAGCTACAAGATCTTGTATAACGTTTCCTGCTGTATCATCTTCCTCGTCTTCTCCAGTATCAATACCTCCACCGCGTACAGCTGCCACCATAATTGGCGTCATTCCACAAGGACCTCTGGCGTTTATGTCGCTAATGTCGGTATTTTGAGGAGGTGTTAGCATAGAAGCTGGGGGTCTTAGATCGGCCGCCTCCAAATGCTGCTGGCCCCAAGTTCGTGGCTCCGCCTCCTCATAGTCGGTAATTGCAGTATGATCGCTCGCGTATCCTGCTTCTAACACGCGCATGCGTTTCGGTTGGTGCATATCAGATTCATCATCCGACCACTGTTGGGCATGTCCCATATGTCCGCCGTGCGAATTTAAGTCAAGATCCATACATGCTATGGATGGGTTTTTATTCAGATCGCGCATTTCTTGACCATCTGGTCCTCGGCGACGCGACCTTCGTCTTGTCCCGGAGTTAGTTCTGAGGAAGCCTTCTGGAAACCATGTAATTCCAGATGCGCGTTTTCTTTGAGTGGTGACAATAACTCCAATGACCGCGCCCACTAAGAACATTAGCAAAATTCCTATTATCACATACTTGGCGTTCGTGGGAGTTTCTCCACCATCTTCTATAGGAGCATTAACACCAGTGACTTTATAGATTGGGAATGACTGGGAAAGTGTGTGTCTAGAAGCTTTAGCCGCCAGAAACTCGGCAGCTGCATTTGCAGATTGGAAGCAGTAATCTGAATCAGATAAAGAGGTACATTTTCGGTTGTCGATTTCCAAGTAAACTTTAACCCCAGCATTTCCGTACTGTTCTGAAAATATCACACTGTGTTTTTGGCCATAATAAGTATCTTGAAGATTTGTTGTCGACGTTCCCGTCCAGGGATAAATCATGTCATTTCCAAGCTGATCTTTTTTCACTCGCACCGTCGTCCGTAACTGATAACTGGTGTCCCTCAAGAAAGCGACCAAATTCTGTTTGAATGCCTGCATATCCATTAGCACAATCATAACGATAATTCCCTCAGCTATTTCTGGTGGTTTTCGATCACAATCTAATCCGTCCCAATTACATTCAGCGTTATTACACCCGTAATCGCAGTGGCCGTTTGCGTAATGTTTTTGACAATAGGCGTCGTAAACTGGATTACAAGGTTGCAGTGATTTTTCGCAATCGCGCCCGTCAAATAAACACTGTGGGTTGTTGCACTCCTTATCACAATTCCCGTCCATAAAAACCTCCCAGCATTTAATTGGTGCAGTGCAATTTACCCACGGATTTATACCCAACGAACAGTCGTTCCCATCAAAATCACAAGCATACGTGTTACATTCTTCGTCACATCTGAAATTACCTCGCTTTGACGAGCAGTTGTTCTTCACACATTGTTTTCTTTGCAATTCCAAATCTTTCGCATAAAATGTATTGACATCCTTTCGCGAAACGACAATGGTTCCCAAACCTCCTGGGGAATTACGATCGTAAATTTCGCAATTCTTGCCTGTATGTTTCGGCGGGCAGTAACATGCGTAGTCGCCTAACTTATCCTGGCAAATTGCGTCAGGATGTCGACAGGGATTGCTATTACATTCGTTCAAAGAATCAATTTCACAATTTGTACCGGTGGTTCCTTCGAGACATTCACAAACATAACCCCCACCATCCGAAATTCGACACAGTCCGCCATTCTGACAAGGGTCTGAATCACAATCGTAACCACTAAACTCGCAATTTTTACCGTAGAAACCATCCGGGCACGTACATCGATGTCGTGCGTGTACCGCCGTGCAAACACCACCATTTTGACATGGAGAGTTTGCGCAAAAATTAACCTTCACCTCGCAATGCCTTCCCATGTATCCAGCTTTACAGTTGCAGTGATAATCATTGATGAGTTGTACACAATCCAAAGTTCCGGGTGTAGCGCAAGGGTTGGATAGGCACTCGTTAATGTCACCTTCACACCTAGGACCGACAAATCCGGCCGGACACTTACACTCGAATCCTCCAACTCTATCCATGCAAGTGCCGTTATTGTGGCAAGCACCCGGTCGGCAATCGTCAATATTGATTTCACAAATGTAACCCAAAGTTCCAGGCGGGCAGGAACATTGGAAACTGTCGACCAAATCGTGACAGGTTCCCCCATTCTGGCAAGGATTCGGCTTACAATCGTCAACGTTCAACTCACAATTTTGACCTTGAAAACCCTTGGTGCAGTGGCACGCGTATGCGCCGATTAGATCTTTACAAGTCGCGCCATTTTGACAAGGAGCAGATTCGCATTCGTTTATTTCTTTTTGACAGTACGACCCGGCGTAACCCTCGAGGCAGTGGCAACGATGAGAATTACCAATGTCTTCGCAAGTGCCATTGTTACAAAGTAATTTGGGAGCAACACCTAGACATGTTGAACAATTAGGAAACACAAACAAAAAAAAGGGCGTGGACAAACCTTTTCGTAACGCCGCATCTTTACAGCTGACCATTTCGACATCGCACACCTTCCCGGTCCAACCGGGCGCGCAAAGGCACTGATATTGATTTTTGATTTGCCTGCAGGTAGCTCCATTTTCGCAAGGATTCGTTATGCACCAGTCGACGTATTCGGCGCAATCCTTTCCCGCATAGCCATAGGGACAGTGGCAAGTGTAATGGGAGATATGATCCTGACAGTTGGCGCCGTTAAGACATGGAGAGCTGTCGCACAAGTTAATGCGATTTTGACAATTTGAACCGGTGTAGCTGTACAAAGAAAGAACAAATAAGTAAGAATTTTAATTGAATCAATTCATTGTGGTACAGACTTTACTCTGTACCTGAAATAAACTTTTAGTTAGAATCTAATAGGTACTACAGTAACATAGCAAGGCGTGATCACAGATTTAAACACTCCAGATATATCATGCTTAGATATGATATAGGTTTCGCTTTCTTTGGATTAAAGCGTTTGGTGAGTTAAATCCAAACTAAAAGTAACCAATATCATTATTTAAGATTCTCATCTAAACTTTATTTTACAAAAACCAATCAGTACACATACCGCAGTATTTCATCATACAGAGAAATCTATTTTATTTATTTCCTAATTGACACGGTTTACCTATCTTACATATGTCCCTATCTTGTAGCTGTTTTATTATACCTGCCTGTGATTGCAACCTATTTATTTTGAAACAGAAACAGAGGATTTGAAAATATTCATAATCCTTGCTTTTTAGTTTTGTCCTTATCTCGATATCGAAAAACGTAGCACTGTAGCATACGTTTGTGAGCACCAGCTATACAGTGAGTTTTAGAGCAACCCACGAAAGTTATGTCCTCACTTTTCCGTCCGTCGTTCCGCACTATACTCAGTCCCAAGACCTTGTATCAACTTCAAGTTTTCGATATATAGAAACTTATGGGTGCCAGATGTGCTGCTATTAAAAATTAAGCAAGCAAGCACTTTCCATCTTCCAAATTTTCATTCTTTACACATCATCGTCTGTTTGTGGAACAATAAAGATTATGCATGTATACACCTTATTTCTGATTAGTAATCTGTATTTTTACCTCCCCGTATAAAATAAAAGAGACACCTATCTGAACCTGAAGTCTTTTTCCCACAAAAATCTGTACATAAGTAACGATTTTGACAATTTTTTACCAAAAATATCAAAAATATGTTAGTCTCTAAAAATACATGTCATCAAGCATTGGTATATTTTGATTACAAAAAATGCTACTTCTTGGGCATCATAGAATAGAGTTTAGTGTTTTTCCCAACATAATTGGTAACTAAATAACGAGTTTGACCAATTTTTAGCAACAGTGTAATGAATGCCAAAATTAATTTTTGATAGTTGCATATTTGGAACCCATAAGCTGTTATACCTCAATATCTCATTTATTTGGCGATATACGAAAAATTTGTCAAATATAATTTTATATGTGACATTACTGTCTATCTGATAGCAAATTCAGACTTCCGGTATCACTTCCGGTGTAACGAAAAATCGATGCATCTTGTGTTTTTCAAATGCAATGCCCTTTGTTCTTTTACAATATTTCAAAAGAGCAATCAATTTGCTATATGACAACATAAAATATGCATATGGTTGATATACAAAAAAATGGAGAAATTCGTGATTTGTAGAAAATTTATGAAATCGAGCATGCCATGTGCTGTCAGGATGCACAGTGCCTGTTTCATTAAATGGGAGAGATTGTATGTATCATAAAAACGAAACATTGAACAACTTGATGTAGGTCTTTTTTGTGTGATATGGCTCTAACTGCACCCTGCGTTGTTCCAGTACTAGGTATTCTGCAATTCGATATCACAGACATTTACTATGATAGCACGGTTTTTAATCAAAATCAACCTTTGTATTAATAAATAATTAGAAATTATTTCACATATTTTGAGGTAAAAACAACTTTTTTTGGCACAGTTTGTGAGCGCGACCGCCATCTTGAATTTTTTAAATGGCAATATAGGTCTGTGATATGTCAGAAAGCTTATTTTTTTCTCTTTCTTACAACTTTAATCAAATACAGGCGAAAAAACTCTCATGTGATTCATATTTCACAAAATTAAGAATTATTTCTCACGTAATACCAATAGTTGTAAGGAAACAAATCATATGTAGTGTGTTTTTGTGTCTTATTAACCACCTACTCATTGCTGTTTGTTCATTTTTGACGTTTTGTTATTTAAAGGTATCTAAATTTAGTCCAATACATAAGCTAGTCAAGCATATGGTAATATTTTTCTAATTTTTGTGCGTTATTTTCTAACATCATACATGTCGCAAAAGACAGAACCATTGATGAATTGTTTGGAAAAAGTTGTCCACAATACTTACTTTTCATCCTGTTGTTAAAGTTGTTAGGAAATAAAAGATTTTAATTTTATTTAAATCCTAAAATATAGCTCCATTAGGGCGATGCTTTGCGATAGCATGTGCTGATTAAAGTTTACAAGTTTAAGTTTCAGACTCGCTTAAGTTAATCAAAACCACTACTATACGTGGGTATTGCCAGCGGAACACACTTACATAGGCAAACGATACGTTTATATTCTGAGCGTGGTTGGACTGGCAGACGGACGTAATAATAAAGACACAAGCACTACGGTCCATAATTCGTTGCGCAAAAAAAACTGACCTTTTCCTCGCCTTTATCCAAGAAAATTATTGCATAAATAGTGGTTTTGACATCTTTTGGGTAAAATATTTTGGTTACCAAAAATGCATATTATGGATCATTTCTTGTACATCATGCAATAGTTTTTTTCTCAATAAAATTGGTGCATAAAACGTTTTTGACCGATTTTGGATAACAACGTGATGGATAATAAAGGATTTTATTTACATCAAATAAATGGGCAAAGTTTAGTTCAAAATAATATTCAATACTGTTCTACCATTTAACTCAGAAAGAGAGAACAGTTTGTGCCCTTAAATGTCCTAATATAAAATGGTTACATATTTTCATTACGAATCAAATAACATTTGACACATCTATAACTCTCAATTTATAAAGGAGGCTTTCCTTTATTTACTTTAAGAAGGTAAAAACTCATTGTATAGCTGGCATACCCAAACGTATGCTATGGGTGCAACGTTTTTCGATAAAAGATAAATAAGGCACATATGTCATACAGTGCCGTCCATAGGGTGGAGCAGCCGCTCCAGGCCTCGCGCTCCTGACCTTACTCTCGTTAAAAAATAAATATAAGTTTTGGTTGAATGAAAATAATATAATAATATTTTAATATATAAATATACAGGATGCCCATTAATAGGATATAGTATATATCTCGGTTAAGATTTTTCTATATGAAAGTTGTTTAACAATTTATTTCCCATAATAAGGTAGCATTCCATTGTTTTTATTTCAGAAAACAAATGAATAACCAAAAATAATTGATTTTTTTTAAAGTAGCAATACACACTTTCATTAGCTCATTTGATAGAAATTTTTTTTCTCTTTTCAATGACATAACACAGCACCCGTGTAAAAGAAATTAATTTTTATTTCAAATTTTTTGTGATAGGTTATGCCACTGCCTTGCAGTTAATGGTGAACATTTTGAACATTCATTATGATTAGAGGTTCCACGCTGTATATACAACTTACGATGATACATACATTTTTGAGAGTTGGCAACCATGCAATTTCTAGGTGGGGAAAAGCTGCCTGCGCCATCTAGAAAAGCACGAACGTGGGTTACATTTGGCATCTTCGCTTGAATGGCGGTCGTGCACGCGTCGCTCCATACATGTTTGTTGTTATTTTGTGTTATTTAATGCAGGTAGTAATTTAAGCATTTCTTTATATCGTATTTGTGTTTTGTATGCCGCATTTTATATTTTCTGTGTGTTTCAATCTTTGTTTTTGAAATTTACTTGGTTTAACCGCAATGCAGAATGACATGTTTAATACCGTTATCCTTTTGTTTGTAATTGTTTACGTTTTTGGTGTAATGCTTGCTTAATTTATGTTTATTGATGTTGATTACTTGGTCTTGTCCCTGAAGTTACATTCATATAAGTTTTGATAATTTTATTTTAATATGTGGAAATTACCGATTCCTTTGATGTATGTACTGACTTGTCGTTTGTTATTAACATTTTTCTCTGTGAGTGAAGCAGTCACGGGGGTGGTAAAAACTGTAGTCAAAATTGAGTTAGGGTACCTAATTCCGTGCATATCTTCGAAACCCCGGAACCAGAGGCGGGATTACGCTAATAAAAGCTCTTCAGTTTAGAATCTATGTGCGATAAATGAGTGGCGATTCTATAATTTCCACATATCTGGTTTTTAGTTAAATTTGCCGACAATGCCATGTAATTTTCCATCTTGCTTTTAACAAAAGGACTTTATTGCACCAAAGATGAGTCACATCCTGTGTATTTCACCCTTTCTTAGAATCTTGGTACCTGTTTACTTGACCCATAATTCCCAAAACTTGTTTTTAACCTATTTGTTACCTCTTGAAGTCTACATGCTACTTTTTGTGATGTTATAATTTTATGTTACACATTCACATCTACAAACAATAAATTTTACAACACAATTTGATATTAATTTGACGGCTGGTTTTTTTTATTGGTAAGTTCTTTTTTTCCCAGCCTATTTCTATTTTGATTCGGTGAACTACCATTTTCAAAGTTTATTTTTGCAATGTAATTTATTTTGGACTTAAATTTCCGAGCTTTTACAGTCATAATAATTACGATCATTATTAAACAAACTTTTCACAATTTGAGTGTTTTATTTTACGTTCCTTTCCTACTGTACTTCAGATCATAGCGTTGTTTACAACTAACGTAAGGAGGCCCTGCCTTAGATGTTTGATCACGTGCCACTTTTCAAATTTAAGCGGGATCTTGTTTAGTTTTAGAAAGAATAGTCATTCGGGTGGCTATTTTTAAACGTTGCCGGGTTGACTTTATTTCCGTGTTCTTGTAGTGTGAAGTTAGCGTAGAACCGTGTATAATATAATATATAAAATATCTATCTGATTACCCGCGCAATATGTTCAACTATTATTGATTAGGTAATTAAAAAACCTACGAACAAAATTCTCATTCATACGAGATAGTCAGTAGTCGTGAGCAAAGCCTCGTGCTCGCCGGTGAGTGAGTCATCTTGCATGATCTCCTCCTCTCCCTTCCGCCGCGTGACAGTCATTCAAAGTGCTTAAAATGACGACTTTGCATGTATAATTTTGCAAAAATTTTCGGTGGAGGACCCCCTTCCTCCGAGTGTATTCCATAACCCCCCCCCCCACACCGGGCATTCATTTTAAAAAAGGCCCCCGCAAAAATATTTTGCTCCAGGCCTCGCATTTGCCAAGGACGGCTCTGATGTCATACACCTTTCCAGATAGGTACTTTGTGTAGTGAATTACTTTCGTGACTTGATAAGGACGAAATTAAAAAGGAAATTCATATGTAATATGTAAACTATGTAGGAAATAAATTTGCTTGTTTATCAAATTAAATAAAACAGATTTGCCTGCATGATAGAACACTACAGTACGATTTCTGTAAAATAAAGTTTTTGTGAGAATCATAAATAGTTATATTGGTTACATTTATTTGGATCTAACTCACCAGACGCTTCAATCCAAAGAAAGCGCAGATTATTTAAACCAAGCTTGATATCTCAGGAGTATTTAATTTTTTTTTTTCAATTTAGGTGTCTTTATGACCATAATTGCTCAACAAACACAGCCAAACTCACTTAAAAATAATATGAAGCTTACCCAGGTTTGCAGGTGCAAGTGTACGAGTTGATCCCATCATTACAAGTTCCACCATTCATACAACTACTTTCCGTACAGTCTTCGTCATTGGTTTGGCAATTGATTCCAGAGAATCCGAGAGGACAGGTGCACGTGTAGGAATCGACATACTGATTACATGTGGCGCCATTTAGGCAAGGATTTGAGAGACATTCGTCAATATCGACATCGCAGTGTTTACCTTCGAAACCATTAACACACAAGCACATGTAATCACCGATATCGTCCAAACAGGTACCACCATTTTGACAAGGATCTAAAATTGTAACAAATGACATGCACCGGAATGATTTTTTTTTTGGATACTCACATGAAGCACAATCATCAGTATTTACGGTACAATCACGCCCTTCATAGCCTCTCGCACATATGCACTGGTATGATCCATTGGTGTTACGACAAGTGGCTCCGTTTCTGCATGGTTGCGAAACTTCACATTCATCGACGTCTTGTTCACAAAGTCGACCAGTATATCCAACACTGCAGGAACAGGCAAAATCCAAGTAATTAGAACTGGGAGTGCACCGCGCATTGTGTCTGCATCGATTAGGAGAGCAGGGATCTAACTTTTCATGACAATTTCGACCAGTGTATGGAAGTTCGCAGGCACATTTATAATCGTTCACTTGATCAATACACGATCCTCCATTTTTACATGGGTTAATAGCGCAATCGTCGATATTTGTCTCACAGTTGACCCCACTGTAGCCGGCCAGACATTCGCATGTGTACGACGCCAGATGATCGTGACAAACTCCTCCGTGCTGACAAGGGTTCGAGGCACACTCATCAATATCATTTTCACATTGTTTGCCTCCATAACCTTAAATGGTGAATATTAATTGACAATATTAACAAATTATTTCCGTATATTACCCGCTAAACAATGACATATAAACTGATTGACCCCGTCCTCACAACTTCCTCCGTGCTTACAAGGATTCGATTTACACTCGTCGACATCACTTAGGCATCTTGCATCGTAGTAACCGCGTGGACACTCACAACGAAAGCCATTAATTAAATCAATGCATACGCCACCGTTGGCGCAAGGATTTGAAGCGCACTCATTTATATCTGTTTCGCAATGTTGTCCTGTGAAGCCGGGTATACATTCGCAGGTGTATCTGGAAATAGCATATCAGAGTCAAGACATGTTCGTATCATTATTAAAAAAATCAAACCATGCATTAAACTACATGGAAAATTAACACAAATTAATAAAATAATGTAGGATAATTAGTAAAGTAAATTAGATGGCAATCGTAGAATTCACATGCTATATCTTTATTCCTTTACATATGTAAGGTTGTAATTCCCTATCACAATTGACTCACTCAAAAAAATTAGCCATATTTGGAACACACTGTGTTTATATTATTAGGAATTTCTTTTAATTCGAATAGAGAGATTAAAGAAAATAATGACAAAATTGCAAGGAAAGTACTTCTTATTTTCTTAATCTCTCTATTTGAATTAAAAGAAATTCCTAATAGTATAAACACATTGTGTTCCAAATATGGATAATTTTTTTGAATAAGATTTCTTCATTATTTTTGGATTTCATTGAACTTATTTTTACCCTGGAAATAACCTAGACTAACTTTAAATTTTTTAGTGCACTTTCACTTTCAAAAAATAAAAAGTGCACTTTTGCGCTCTGTCTGAGTCACAAAGGCTCCGTAACTACATCACTTACTGGTCCACAAGGGCTATTAACATCGAAAAAACAAATTTGAAAGTGCATCTTGCTCTTGCTCACAAGCGGCTTATTAACGAATTTTTTAATATTTATCTTGAATAAACAAAATTAATCAAAATTTATAAAAATAAAAAAATGCAAATATTTCAAAAAAGCAAATGTCAACATATATATTTTTGAAATCAGAAAGAAATAATATATTCAAAATTTGAAAAATATACAGGGCATTAAACATTAAAAATTTACCAAATTTGCATTTTTTACTAACTTCGATATGCGTCTTTTTACTTTACATTTTCTAGCAATTTATGATAAACCCCCCAACTTTTGTATTTAAAGTTTTTTTACTATCTCTTATAATAACGCGCTAAGCGCTTCCTAAATAAGTCACAATAACATTCCGACTCATTTTTTACACGGACTGAAGAAATTTTGATCTAGCATGTGGTTCTACGATAGACCTCACAGATTCACTTCTAACATAATAACAATTAACAATGATTAAAGGAACTTACGCAAGAACGACTTTGTTTCTGTAAGCATGAAAAATAAGGCAAATAGCATGTTTAGTAGCAATAATAAACGACATTCGAAAATGAGTTTCAGGTAAAACCAACCCTCCAACTTAAATCACTCCAATTCAGACACTCAAAAACTGGATTACCCAAAACTCAGAAATAAGACTCATAGAAACTGCATTGTATTTCGAACAAAAAGGTTTAGCGATTCTCTACAATCTTCTGCCAGACTCATGTAGACACATAACAAACCAGGAACTGTAACTATAATAGTCATAGGCAATTTTTTACTGTTGATGTGCTCCGTTTCTCTAATTATTATCTTTAATTTAATTTTTTTCTGTATCTATGCACAATGTGATTAAACTGACAAGAAGTAGATTGAGAATTAGAATATGGTGTCATATTAAAAATTCATTACTGATCTTCATAACCTTTTTAATTCACTTCTGAAGGAAAGTGGATTAATAAGTTCGGATCATTAGCATGTCTGTACAAAGCCATCAATCACAAATACTCATTAATACCAAAATTGAAGAGTTACATAATAAAAGGCCAACACAGTTCTTAATGACGTGTCGTATCAATCATGTTAAGGTAACCTTTTTGAAGTATTTTATTAGCAAATAAAGCAAACACTAAAATTACCTGTTGATCCCATCGATGCATCGCGCATTGTTTCTACAAGGATTGCTGTAACACTCATTAACGTTAATTTCGCAATTTAGGCCCGAAGTTCCGGCTTTGCAAAGACATTGATAACCGTTGACTAAATCTTGGCAGATTCCTCCAAACTGACATGGATTCGACTCGCACTCATTGATCTGAGATTGACACAAAAATCCCGTATATCCCGGATGACAGGTGCAAGTAAAGGTGTTTTCGCCATCGAGACATTCCCCATGGTGACAAGGAGATGATGCACAGTCGTTGATATTTATTTCGCATGATGCGCCTAAACAACAATTAGTACATGGTGAATGAGATGATGAATACAGACCTGTAAAACCGGGAGGACATTCGCAGGTATATCCGGCAATAGAATCGTGACAAATGCCACCGTTGCGACATGGGTTCGAAATGCAATCGTCTATGTTCACTTGGCAGCGAGCACCAGCAAATCCGATAGCACACGTACATTTGAAAGAGTTGATGAGATCGTGGCAGGTACCTCCGTTTAAGCATGGCCTATCTTTACATTCGTCAATGTCTATCTCGCATTGAGTGCCGGTGAAGCCTGAAAATTAATGTAACACATTATAATTGGAGCAAACATCACGAAATCATCTTTACTAATCCGACAAAGTATTTCAGTTCTGTAAGAATTGTATTTTATTCTAACATGGCGGTGCCATTGTGGCGCATTAAGCCGGGAACGCAATGGTTCTAGCTAGATTGTTCTCCGCATGAGTCATGCCTAATTCGATCTGTTTTATATGTGGCTTACCATTGGGGTCATCTGCAATATTTTTATGTGCAGCCCCCCCCCCGCTCCCTTTTACGAAAATCAAGAGGTATTTTTCTAATTAAAAATGCCACGCTTGCAACACTCGCCGATAAAATCTTAGATTAACAAAATTATTATTACAATTCTGGTACCTACTAGGCAGAGATTTTCTTCTTTGAAGATCATAGTACAGGGTGAGTCAACGATTGCGCGGAGTAACTTAATGCTTGAAGATAAGATTTTTCGATAGAGAAATCGTTAAATGGTTAAATATTCTCCACATTGAAAAATATTTTGAATTATACAGGGGGAGTTGACAAAGTAGAACGCTAAAAACGTAAAATTTTTTGTAATGGAATCCCTTATATTTAAATGCATTTTTTAAAATTTTACGTGTAATTGCACGACTTTTTTTATTATACTTATGGTTAATATATAAATATTACCTCATACAATTAAACATAAATTTACAGGGTGTTTTCCTTGTAGGTCCAAAGTTACAAAACTTCATATAAAAAAATTGAAAAATCGCAATTTGTTAAATGGAACCTGTCATCTTCTCCTTCCTTCAAAAATCTTCAACTTTTGGTAAAAATGTTTGATACCTATTTCTGATAGTTTTCGAAATACATATCTTGGTTTTCCTGGAGGGCTTCTAAGTCTAGAAACTTGGTGCATGAGACTGTGTACCACCCCTGTTTACACTAAATAATATTGAGGTGCAAGTCTCGATATTAATCACCAGTTCAGTTAATCACCAAGCCAACGATACCAAAATTGGATTTGTGTGAATCAGTACTACTAGCAAAAGTGCTGAAGAGATAGCAGATTGCAGATACACAAAAAAACTATAACAATAAATAACATCAGAAAAAGATAAATTCAAAATCGACAAAGTTCGGTTATACCAAGTAATATTTCTTCGAATGGAAACCCTTTATAAAATGAGGTGGTAAAGAGTGTAGAGGAGTGTTACTTCATTCACCCATGACATCTATTTCTTGCGTATTGATTCTGCCGAGGATTCTGCGAGGGATTCTGCAGTGCTTTGGTAATGAAAGAAACAAATTCATTTACAATTCCAGTTCACAAATGTCTTAGAACACGCCGAGGAGTATTATGGTTTGAGCTGTTTTTGCATTAAATTACCATAATATACAGTGTTGCATTCAAAAAATTAATTGCGACATCATACTTCCTATTGAAAATCCCCACCTACAAAAAAAAAACTAATAGAAGTGTCCACCAGTAAATGAATCTGTTCCTTTAATCATGAAAGCGCTGTGTATACAGTGTGTCGAAGATAAGAATATACAGTATAAGGAAATCGGAAACCATAAGAGATACACATTCGGTTAAATTTTTAAAAAAATGTGCGTACTGTAGGGCTTAGTAAAATAAAGTTTCAAACACTAGGAAATTCCGATCAGTTCCTAAGATATTCGAAAAAAACGGAATTAACCATATTCGTTTTTATTTATTTCTGGCCTTGTTTGGAAAGATATTAAAAACAATCAACGCCTCCTTATAGGAACTTTTTAAGCTCTACAAGATGGTACCCCCAGATTTTCACTGTGACGTTTCGTCTTTGAGAAACCTTCATCAACTACATATTTTTATATGGATCGGAAAAAACTACCTACTGTATTGAGTTTTATTACGACTAAAATTTTGTGTCACTATACAAAAAAACTTCGTGTACCGCCCTCATTAATCAAACTGCAAATTCATGAAAAAAAGTATCACTTTCAAAACTAGTTGTACAAATAACTATTTCCATATAAAAATATGAAGTTGATGATGGTTTCTCAAAGGCGAAACGTCGCACTGAAAATTGCGGACACCCCCTTATAGAGCTTAAACTGTTCCTATAAGGAGGTGTTATTTGTTTTTTGATATCTTTTCAAACAGGGATAAAAAAACGAATATGATTAACTTCGTTTTTTTTCGAATATCTTGGGAACTGATCGGAATTTTAATGAATACCTCATTTTTAAAAAGTCCTAAAATACGCAACTTTTTTCTAATGTAGGTAATTGACAATTATCTATTATGGTTTCCGATTTTCCCATGCGATACATTCTTATCTTGGACATACTGTAGATATAGAAAGTATGGCCTCGATTGCCTAATGCCTAAGATAACGTTGTGCTCATAACATCCACGCTGTAGCGATGTTTGCTATATTGTTTTTGCTTTCTAGTCCAATGACTATCTCCTGAGAATAAACCCCTAGGCGAGTTTCTCGCACAAAGTTGATGTCGCCACAATTATCTGCACTATAAAATTAGTATGTTCCTATGATTCCAGACATCCGGCGTATCTACACGCATTACTGTAGAAATCGCAGTAAATTCTTTCAGATGCCCATAAACGATTGGAAGTCTAGGAAATCGCATCATAAAATTATTTAAAAAAGAATGTTGCGCTATTCTTTATCTATCCGGAAATTATCTTGTTTATTCATCTGAGAGGATGCATCGACTATATAAAAGTGCGACATACCTACTCTATTTGAACATATACTTACTAACATTAAACTGGTAGTTATAATAGGTTTTTTTAATAGCACAAAAAAAGCATTTACAGATATAAAAAAAAGTTAACATATTCCCAACCCAATAGACCTACCGAATATAAAAAAAAAACTGAGACACACCTGCTTACAATAATTGTTCATTTCTGTTCTCTGAATCAGAGACCGGTAACTCATCCTTTATAAAAGAACTTGAAACGGTAAGCTGTCATTAGCCCACATCCACACATATTGACCCTTGCAACTTTAACAGTCTTGGGCGGGTCACATACCTTCATACTTGTACTTCTGCTCTTCTACGTACGTGTTCGTAAAAATTATTTCGTCAAAAATGGATCAAATCTGAAGCGGCTGAAATAATTTATGGGAACACAACTTTTGCTTAATTATTATGCGCTTCCCTCAGGAAAACGCCGTTTCCAAACACCTTCCGCTCGCTCGTTTAAAAAAAAATGACATAATTATAAAAGATTAGCGATTTACACAATAAGGCTTATGGAAACGTTCGGCAATCAGCGTGTATGTAAAAGTCTAATTTTAATTACACATTAGGTATAAACAATAGTGTGAGGTTAATTAAATTATTTATATATGCATAAAATTTCGCTCGATAGCGAACTAGTTTTCTCAGAACTCTTCGCGTTGTAATTGGCCCCATTCCCATCGAGACTTATAAACTTTACGAACATGGTTAGAAACGCCCCGATTTCAAATCTACACGGCCAAGAAATTCAAAAACCGTAATAAAGCTTCCGAATTCGGTATTTATTGTATTTTCATATCTCCGTTATGAAACGTTTTTATTTCACACTCGACCAAGTTTTCAGTGTAACAATCGACAGTTTTCTACTCACAATGGACAACCGCGTAAAGGGCCCTGCATTCGACGGGTAATAAACTGGTGAAAAATTGCGAACACTTGATTCTATTACCGGTTATTTATTCTGATGTAAAACGTTAACTTTTACACTTTCTCCAGATGTTAACCGCAATTTATGTCGAGTCAGTTCCATACATAGATAGAAAATCATTTATAGAAATGTAAGTAGTGTTTATTAGGTTGCCGAGGAACTCCCTGGCGTTTTTTCCGCAAGTTTAATAAATATAAACTTTTGATTTTGCAAGGACGGAGTTTTTCACTACCAACATTGACTAAGTCAGCTAATTATGTGGATCATACTCATAAGAAATCCGGAAATATAGCTAGAATAAGGGTAGCGACGAACCATTCTCAAAAAGGAAACGATAGAGACCGTTCTCGAGAATAGGTATATCCGGCCTGTGTGGCGCAGTTCAGTTAAAGCTGGACTGTGGTGTTAATGGTCCCTGGTTCGAATCCGGGGGATATTTGTAAATGTCTCGGTAAATGTATAGTGGGTTGGGTTGGTACAGCAGCCTTGGCTGAAACCCCGCCCACTCAAAAATAAAGGCAAAATAGTAAAAATAAAATTTGAAAAATCCTCGATATAAAGAATAATTTGAGAATGTTAACGTGAAATGACTGATAAGCAAAGTTAACTAAACCTTTATTCACAAATCTTTTTGTGTTGTTTGATCGCGCATTCCTTCTGAAGTAACAATCGCAGGACACTGAGACGCCCCGAAAGTTAGGCAAAAATTTGTTCTTATTGCGAGTCAGTTTAAAAAATCAACACAAACTAACTATTACTTCCACAACTTTTCAAAATTAGGTCTATCAGCAAACCGTTCTCAGATTTGGTAAAACAGTGCTTAAAATGTAAGTATTGCGATCGCTTTATGAATAAAAATTGAATTGACTATTGAGGAAGGTTATTTCTGTTTGGACACTTCCCAATGTAAAATCGTACTATCGTATCACTCCAAAGAAACGAATTCCACAAAAGGAAAATGTAGTTGAATGAATTATATATATTAAATTTATATTTTGTTATTATCTACATTTGATTATGCATTTACGATGCTATAGCAACGATAAGTTACATCGTATATAACCAAACAATTTACGACGTATTTCAGGTGCAAACGAAGATAACTAATTGGACACAACATTCAAAGAATATCTGTAAAAAACAGCATTTATAATTAAAGGGACAATAAACTCATAAAAGTATTGCTACAATTTATGACTTCGTTAATTCTTCGTACTTTAAATATCGAAACATTACCCTATTTTAAAACTATAATTTCTGCAATCAAAATGTACGTTTAAAAGGGGAGTATGAGATAATCGATTTGGTTGTATGTCGTAATTAACTCGAAGCGGCAGGACATTTATATCAATTAAAGTAAATTAACCAATCTTCCACATCGCTTGCCAAGTGTACGAACTTCCTCATTAATTGCGATGTTCATATCACGGTTTCTCCCATGTTCAATTTGTGTAATTAAATAATTAACCAACCCTTTCTTACAGAACAGTATTAAACAAATAGTAATGATGTTTTGTTTTTTAGTGTCCAATTTACTTACCGGGCATGCACACGCATCTGAATGTACCGGGATCGTCCAGGCAAGACCCGTCATTGTGGCAAGGATGAGATTCGCATTCATTTACGTTTGTCTCGCAGCGTGGCCCGGTAAAACCTCGTGTGCAATTGCATGCAAAACTACCAGGTGTATTGACGCAGGTACCATCGTGCTCACAAGGCGATCCTGAAAATAACAACAAATCGAAATAAATAACCAATAGTATACTCTGCTGCTACTACTACTACTATTGATAACAAGAAAAAATATATAGACAATAACAATATACTAAACAATTACGATAAAAAAGTAATTATGTATAATTATTTGTTTTCTTCCGAAGAGTAATACCATCACATTCGATTGATTTTATTTTTGTATGCCTACTGACAACTAGAGCATTTTTTCAAATTTTTTGTGGGCCCTGATTAACAAACAATGATCGAATACAGCATTGTTTGGAACTAAATTATTGATATTACAGAATAGGGGAGTGGACAGAGAAGCAATAACATTTTAAGAAATGAAAAATTTTTCGAATTTAAATCATTTTTTTCATTTTTTAAATCAATATTTTTCAATCTGTGAATTTCTTTGAATCACATAAATCTTTTTTGAATTCCTTCTCCGGTATTTTTGAAAAAAGAATTGAATGTGCTCTCTTTTTAGATTACAGTACGCAGGATGTTCCATTCAAAAAATGAGGTCAGGTCGATAACTTTTTTTACTAACCCCGTATACTTATTTTAAGAACGGCAGATTATTCAACAAAAATTATAAACAAACCTTTGTAATACAAAAACATTTTTTGATATCTCCTTTAACTAAGAAAATAGGGTCATTTTGAAATTGACAATTGTTATTAAATTTCCCCCGGGAAAATCAAATAGATAATTGTCAATTGAAACGATATAAGCATGCCGATATTTACGTTTCACTTATTTTTTGTAATTTAACAATTTCTCACAATTCATAGTTTTTCGATTTTCAAAGCCTCTGACTAATTAGTAGGCTGTTAAAAATTATAAACAACAATTCAAATTATAAAGCAAAACAAAACAAAAACTCTTTCATGTTTTTCATAGCTTGTTTGAAAGATAAAATAATGAATTTTGCATTTAAACCAACGCGTGAGCTTAAATAAATCAATTTGAACAGTAAGCCATGAAAAGCCATATTAGAAAATATTAAAACAAAATAAAATGAAGTAGGTAACATCAGTTTTGCGCATGCGCAATGCCAACTTCCTCATTTGTGAAAGCATTTAAATGAAATTTAATACCTACATAGGCACTTGGGCACTTAGAATAAAAATAAAACTAACAGCGTTTTAGAATTTGATTTTACGCATGCGCAATGCCAACTTTCTTATTTATGACAGCATTTAAATAAAATATCATATGTAGACACTTTTTTATATTTTTCAATGATCTGTATAGACTTCGACGAAAGGCGGCTCATTTGAAAGAGAATGGGGTAAGGATCTCGTGCCTACCGGCATTTTTTCCCGGTCCTAACATTAATATTATTAGGAGAAAAATACGCTCTCGTCATTTATGTTTGCATAATTACTTGTTAAGTATATAGGTACTCAAGTTTTTGCTCTTCTTCAAAACGATCCAGTGCATATCGTAGATGGAATTTGATTTCAGCACGATGTTGTTCCACCTCATTTTGCTGTAAACGTCAAAGAACGCCCGAATCAAGAATTTCGTGGGAGGTGGGGGTCACACTAAATTTGACCAAGGAATTGAAATAAGTAATAATGTACAAGGGGTTCTATTTAAAAAATACAACTCTGATATAAATCACCGTGTATAACAATTGCAATTTCGTTGAAAATATTTGTAGCCTTAAGAGTCCTTTATCATGCCCCGACAATGAAATTTAAATATGTGCGTTACTACACCCACAATTTTCCACCCACGCTCTAATGGTTCACCCTGTATATTTTTAGCACGAAGTTCTAATGTATACAATCAAACCTACGCTAACCAAACACCTACACTATTCCATTATAATTTCCACTAACCACACACAATCGCAGATCGGTCTAAGATTTCAGTTTGATTTAAAAAAAATAACAACCCAAGGAGGTTATGTTATGAATATAACCACAAATGAAACCAAAGGACTCGCATTGATATCAACTTAAAAAAAGTACAGTTATACAACCGCAAATGTTCATTCAAGAGGATATAGATATCTGAAGAAAAAACAAATTAAGATTCATATAGAAAGCCGGAAGAAAACTAAAACACTACATCTTTATTAAAGTGATTTTCGACATATTTACAAGAAGGTTAGTATACTTATCTTATAAATCGAAATTTCGAGCACCTGCTTTAACATGGGCAAATCTATCTGAGTTTATAAAGGATATCGAACTCTTTGAAAATAATCTAGCAAAGTTGACTTTCCAGTAGTTAAATTAATGACATTAATATGCATAGTTGCGGTCGTGGTTGATGAACTAAAACCGAGCGTAACTTTACTGAAAAATCCACGTTATATCGAGTCGCAGAGTCGGGAACAAGTTTTTGATATATTAGGAAAACATTATTAATGTAGAGAATTAATAATTAATTAGCGTAATTGTACAGGACATGAGAATTGCCCATTTTAGTTAAACTGGACAGAAAATGTACGAGGTCTTTACAATAGCCGACCGTGGGCGAAAGTACTTATTTAGAAAATGCTTCAGCAGATTATGTTTAGTTTAAAAATGGTTTTCTTTTTCAAACATTTCCTAATAATGTAGTTATAAATTCTCCCATGTAACGCGCTCCTTGACTCTCGACCTTTTCTTACACGGACAACGCCATATTTCATACGATTTTTTCATTAGGAACAGTAGGATGTATCATCACTCAGAATTAAAAACTATATTCATAATGATATCTTGACCATATTTCCGATGGAATTAAAAGGTTAATACACCAGGGGCCTGAGAGATAAACTGCCATTAATTTATAATACATTCAATATAGAAATGACGGTTATATGGAATTTAAACATCTTTTATGCGGTATAAATTATAAGAAAAATAAAAATTCCATTTATACTATTTTAAAGTTCCCATAAAAGCAGTAATTATCAGATTTCAATTTCAGTTGAAGTATAATAAAATATATACGCACTCGCGTACAATCAAATTACAGTTAGAGAACATGGGAATATCACCGGTTTGCTATAATGAATAAATACTCAAATGAAAAACTGATAAACGCCAATGTGATGATAAACTAAGAAATCTATAGTGCTTTTTATTTATTTATTTATTTATTGCCCTACAGGCTTATCGTCCAATTACAGGACAAAGTACCAATAGTATACTAGTGTACAGTTAATCTATACTTAAACAAAAAAATTCGTGCCAAATATGTGTCTACCCATAATAATAATAATAATAATAATATTTATTGGTGGGGTTTATACAGAAAATATTTCCACACGTCACAGTATAGGGAAGCACAATTGCCACTTTATTATTCGGAGCCATCAAACTTGTAGTTCAAGTACTCATCGATGCTATAGAATGCTTTGGCACCAAGGAACACTCTGATTGTTTTTCTGAATTGTTGTTCTTCCAGATCCCTGATGTAGTATATAACATGGATATAGGTTGCAATGGTCATATAAACATGTGTTATTGTGTTACATTTGCACTACCAGTTTTGTCTGTTCGGAAAAAAACATTCTTGGGTCGTGCATAAAAATAAATAATACGCTTAATGTTTTTTTTTGGAAAAAATAGAATTTACTTAAAATCGGCATAAATGTTATACTTTTAATCATTGAGAGTTTTCAATGTTGGCTACCATTTTTATTTACTTATTTTAATTTACAGAGGATGTCATTGTTGAAACGTGCAGTAAAAGAAAGGGGTATTTGTGCATCTTCATTCAATATTGGCTACAGCTTTATGACAAACTTGTTTACATAATTACTCCTGAATCACTGCACGTGGTCGAATGTGTTTAAAAATAAATGAGGAAAGTATGAAAAACTAGGAAGAATAGAAATTTGCAATAATATTGACATGCAATTTGATTATAGAGGAATACTTAAAATGGACGAAGATGATAAGGCGCACTTACCTTGTTCGCATTCGTCAATATCTTCTGAGCAATCGACCCCTTTGTAACCGGAAGCACAACTGCATGTATAGGAACCATTAATAGGGCTTGTATCACAAATAGCGTCCAAGTGGCATGGATTGCTTGTACAGGCATCGTCCAAGTGACATAATAAACCTAGAAATAAATATGAGTAAATATCTACACGAATTTTACCAAACACACCAATCACACGATCATGTCTTTATGTCGTTAAATTGCGGTACGTGTCATAAACACGAGTCCATACGTCGATATATTTCATTACCTAGGTCATGTATCGAGTTCGGACTTTTGCTACATACCCCATAGGACCCTTAGATATGTAATCATACAGTTCACAAAAATTGCTCTTCTGAACAGTACTGTAACTAAATAAAACTAGGTGCCAAATTCTTTACAGAACAGTTTCCTAGCTCAAACCCAGCTCCAAACCGGCTCATTTTTTTCCTTTACTTTTGTAAGTTTTGGTCAGTTTGTGCTTTACTTTATATTAGTGTTTGTTTTTAGTGACACCGTTTCACGTTACCATTCCGACGAAGCCTTCTGCCTCGTACACCGGATCTGTTGACCTATTATAACCGAGATTATAACTTTTGAAATTTGATTGTCTTAGTTAAATTTAACCTATTTGTGATAACTAGTTCTTGTAAGTATTTTGTGATATTTTATTGCTTGATTTTACTTTACGATTTCAGTTACCTGATGATGACATGGTTATGTCGAAACATGTTGTAAATGTTAAATTTTGATAATATTAAAGAATATATGGAGAAGGTATAAATCTTTTCTCATAACGATTACTCAAACCCAGGTTATACCTACATAGAAAAAGAAAGTATTTCGTATAGTTTAATAAAAATCTTGCTGCTATTTTGAAAAAAAAGGACCGATGCCGTTCGGCGCTCCAGGTTTTATTTTTCTTTAAATCCGACCCGTTATTTTTCGTTTCCGTATGCCTAATGTACATATCTAAAATTTTACAAAATCTGTCGGGGCGTTACTTGGGAAAATTCCCAACGTACGTACGCATGACGGAACAATATTTTATTCTTTAAAAGTTGCCTAAGAGTTTAAAACGTCGATATTTGATGGAATTTTGACCAAAAAAAAGTCTTTGAACTGCTCTGGATTCATTGTGATTCTTGAAATTCGTTGGCTTCAGTTTCAGTTTCTGCAGATTTTCGAGTTCTTTAAAATATACAAATTCTTCCGATTCCTCAGGTTGTTCTTATTATAGAGTTTTCTTGCGATGTTTCGAATTTTTCGACTACTCAATTCTTCTCATCTTTCATTCTTTTATTTTCTTAAGTTTCTTCGGATTCTTTAGATTTTTCGAAATCACTCCCCAATCTTTATACCCTGAAGATTTTTTACTTCGAATCCTTTCTAATCTTCTGATCTGTATCTTTAGGTTCTTCAGTTCTTTCGAATTTTTTCGAGGTATCACATTCATCAAATTCTTAGGGTCCATAGGATTTTCCACATTCCATATCTTTGGATTCTCTCAATTAAGGGGCTCTTCAATTGTTTTGGCTTCTTCAGAATCTTCACATCTTTCAAATTACGAGTTCTTCAAATTGAAATTCAGGTTTGTGAAAGTAATAAAATTTTTCGTACTCTAAATTTTTTTCTTTTTTTCATTTGCATCCCAATATATTTTTTAAATGTGACAATATAAAAATAACTTAAAAAAATAAATGTAAATATAAATGTGGATTATTATGGGAAATTGGGGAGGGCGGCTCCATTTTCATAGGCGTACGTTTCCATTTGTGGCGGATACCACGGATACACATGATGGTGGCTCTGATTATAGCTATGCTTATTCTAGCACGTAGCCAACCCATTACTATAGATAGAGGTCTGGTCCATCGATCAGCAAGGACCTCAGCCAACGAGCCAGGTGTCTTATAAAAGATGTCAGCTGTGGGGCAAATTAAATTGTGCCAGTGATTCAATTTTCAATCTTAATATTCTTTGCATTCGTCTGTCTAATTCTTTGATTTTTTCTTATGTTCCTCAAATCCTTCGCCTTGAATTTTTCCGATTCCTTAAGATCTTCATATTCCTCAGATTAATATTTTTCGACCTTTTCAAATTCTTCAAGAACATATTCAGTGGACAACTTAAGGGTCCGTGATGGCGTATGTCTATTTTGAACGGCTTATGGTTAATTAGCTCCTTAACCTATATAGGTACATTTTTCTGTCATCCTTCAACTTATTCAATAATATTTTCTCGCCCTGTAAATCGATGCTATCGCGACTTTTTTGTGGGAATTTAAAATGTCTACAATTTCTACATTAAAACACACTACTTAACTGCGATAGATTACTGACCGACCAGCAACCGTAATGGAAATTGGCATTCGAATTTTCAAATTGTTCAAATTCTCCACATTTCTGAAAATTCCTCAAACTTTTTGACTTTATCAAATTTATATAAATAGCTTAAAACATTAGCATTGCTCTCTTGCGTTTCCTCAAAATCTGCAATTATTTCTTCTCTTTGGATTTTTCATATTGTTTAAATTCTTCAGAGTTCTCACACTTTTTTTTAGAAAAACTGAATGGATTTCAAATGTTTTCAAAACAATCATCCCCTTTTCATGTTCATTTCAAGGCCCCCTAAGAGAATTACGCATAACGGTCACAATTTTAAAAAATGTTAAATAAATCTGAAAGCGTAACAGATAGGTAGGTATAGGGAATGTAATAATTGAGCGATGTAGAATCTTTTTCTACATTTAAAAGTGCAAAAAAATACAGCAGGTTTCATTTGAAAAAATCAACTATTTAAGGTTTGAAGCAATGTTTGAAGTTATTAAAATTGACCATTAGTTTTAAAACACCCTGTAGAATGGCGATCAAAATTTAAATCATTGTCAAGTAGCGTCAAGTCAAGTGGAAGATTTCTTGAAATTCAAGTCAACGGAGTCATAGGTACAGGGCCCTAAAGAAAAGCAGTCAAAAGCCAAAAATTTAAAAAAAAACCTGAATTACTTGAAAAACTTTGATGCTAGGTATATGGAAATGTGGTATCAAACGACGAAGATTTTCATGTAGATTTAGAAAATGCAGTAAGACACAGACTGTTCTATTTAATAAGAAAGTTGCTATCCATGATAATGTTTTCTTTCGATAGATCATGAAACACATATGTTGGCAAGAAAATTTTCAGATTTAAATTATTGGAACTCTGAATACTTTTAGGTAACGGTCTGCGGGAAACAGCCTGTATAAACCGACCGACTTTGTAATTCAATGGCCGAGCGTTGGACTATAAAGCCGGAGGTCGGGTGTTCGAATCTGGGCTGAGGTAAGAATTTTTCATCGGTGACAGAGATGGGAATTTCCTTAGATCAGTTTCGAGTATTCTGCCGGCTACTCCGAATTAGGTTCTCCTGCAGTTTCCCTAATTCGTAAGGTAAATATCGGAGTAGTATATAGAACAACTTAAGACCTTCTTAAGCATTATGCGGGTCACTCTATAATTGATCGCAAACCTGCTGAGGGCCCAGAACAAGAGAAGGATAATAAATACATAAATAAATAATATATAATTTATAATTTTTTATATGTCTATAAAAGAAGAAATCAAGTCTTGGTCCATTTGCCCATTAGGTGGAAAAAAATGTAATCCGTTACCGCTTTGCAGAATAATGGTTTTAATTTAATTTTTTAGATATACGATGGTTGTCCAGAAAGTAGCAGACGTTTTGAAATAAAAAATTTTAAACTTGGAAAGAAAATCTCTTATTATATACATTTGGGAGCTACACTCTTAGACTATTTATCAACACAAGCGCCATTCAAATTGAGGCACTTATCACAGCCTGGCACAAGTGTTTTGAATCCAACTTTTATCAATCCGCCGCCTGAGATTTTAACCTGCACTGGGTAACGCTGACATAAAGTTCGGCGTCTCTATCGATCTGCTGCGAGGTCTTCAACGCTGGGAAGAGGTGGAAGTTTTGTACTCCGACGACAACGTCCGCCCGTACACAGTCAACCGTACTGAACAGCTCTTGGATGATTTTGGATGGGAGAAAGGATCACCCTCCATACAGCTCGGATCTAGCGCCAAGCGACTTCCACCGCTTCCGATGAAGACCTCGCCCTGAACACAGCACATGGACAGTGATGCCGAACTTCAAGCCGGCGATAACCAGGTCCAGTCTCAGGCGGCGGATGTATACAAAGTTGAAATCAAAACACTAAGCTATGATAAGTGCCTCAATATGAATGGCGATTATGTTGAAAAATAGCCTAAGAGTGTAGCTTCCAAATGTATACAGGGTGGCAATTTGAAAACTTACCACCCCTCATGTCTTAGTAAATAAACGAGATATTTTAAAAAATCAAAATCCATTTCGGTAATTCGGAGGGGGAATCACAATGACATAGTTGGCGACGCACGCCCTCCAACCCCCTGCGCCCCAGCCACCTCAACTTTTAAATCTTAAACAGTGACCCCCCATGTATGATACGTCGTTGGAAAGCTCTGAAAAAATGCTTTCCAACCATACCAAATAGCATTACATTTAGGTTAGTAATTATCGTGCAAATCAAAAAATAAACTAATATGATACATTTGAAATCTGTCGCATTTGAAACGCAACCGGCGAACATAGACGAACTAAGACAGAGAATAATTCAAGAATGTCACTATTTAAGATTTAAAAGTTGGGGTGGCTGGGGCGCAGGGGGGGGGGGGGGGTCGCCAACTATGTCATTGTGATTCCCCCTCCGAAATACCGAAACGGATTTTGATTTTTTTTAAATATCTGGTTTATTTAGGTACTAAGACATGGGGGGTAGTAAGTTTTCAAATTACCACCCTGTATAATAAAAGTTGTTTCTTACACTTACTTAATTTTTTCTTTCAAAACGTCTGTTACTTTCTGGATCGCCCTTACCTACCTCGAGCGACAATATTTAGATTTGCACAATTGACCCACTTTTAGGCCCACTAAAATGTCTGTAGGTACTTTTTTCGGTTACTGTATAGATTGATTTAATTACAAGTTATTATAAACATGCGAAGCACAGAAATGGGCATAAAGGTGACCACGACTGAACGCAGATTAAATACACTTATTTATAATTATTGATTACCAACTTAATGCAAGTAATTTACTCTTTTGTAAATTACTGTAATTTTAAGCAAATACTTAGGGAATACTTATATCAATAAACTCATGTAAACTTCTAAATCGTGTTTAGTCCTTTCAGATGCAATGAACTAATAATTACTATTGGTTTCTCAATTCCTCTTTCCACGGTTACTACTTGCATTTAAAAGAATTGGAGAGGCCGCACCTTATGCTCACACTGTTTTTGATTAATTTTAAAGCACACGAACGGAAATTCGGTTCCACTGTATAGAGGCGGCGTGACAAAGAAGCGAGTGTGTTTCATAATGGCGCGCATTGATGTAACAATAAATCGGTAATCGAATAAATGTTGTGTATGTCATACGTCAATAAAACATACTCGTAGTATTGTTGCGAGGATATTTATAAACCAGGAACAGATAGAGGTGTAGTCGTATGCATGTAGTTGGAAACCTGCAGGTCACGGTATCATACATTCAATTTCACACGCCCGGGGAAAGGTAACTTTACTTACCAGTCTTTCCAGGAGTACAACGGCAGTAAAAGCTTCCAACTCTATCGATGCAGGTAGCCCCATTAAAACATGCGGCGCCCGCACAATCGTCAATATTTACAGAACAATCGGGTCCCGTCCATCCGTTAACGCATATACACGAAAAACCTCCCACACTATTCGTACACGTAGCACCGTTTTGGCACACCGACGGCCTTAGCGAGCACTCGTCGACGTCGTGTTCACAGTAACGTCCCGTGTAAGTTGATGGGCACTGGCACTGATAGCTGTTGATTCTGTCCAGGCACGTCGCACCGTTTTGACACTGATTGCCGGGACAGTCGTCGACGTTTTCCTCGCAGTTTTGGCCTCGGAAACCTGTAACGAAATGTAACGTTAGTTTTTAATAATCGAAAGAAAAACAAAATGGATACATCCACAATTTAACTAGGAGTTTTGAAAACCATGGATTTTAGATATGTATTTATTTATTTATTATTATCCCTCTCTTGTTCTGTGGGCCCTCAACAGCCTTGCGCCCAATTACAGAGTGACCCGCATAATGCTTTTTAAAGGTGCCTCTGCAGAAGGTCTTAAGTTGTTCTATACTACTCCGGTATTTACCTTACGAATTAGGGAACTGCAGGAAAACCTAATTCGGAGTAGCCGGCAGAATGCTCGAAACTGGTCTAAGGTAATTCCCATCTCTGCCACAGATGAAAAATTCACCTCAACCCAGGTTCGAACACCCGACCTCCAGATTTATAGTCCAACGCTCTACCACTGAACCATAATGTAACACAGATTTACACTTAGTGCTTGTTTACAATAAACGTATACATAAGAAATACATAATACCATTGAATAAAAACACTCTCTTTGCGGTAAATAGGAGGAAAGCAAATTCTCATTCTTCTCAGTTCAAGAATCGACTCTATTGACAGTGTTCCCATTATATTCTCAGTTCAAGCTCTGTCGCGCTTTATTTCCACGGGGTTAGGCTTCTTATAGTGTTTTTATTCAATGATAATACTTAAAAATGTCGACTACTATGTAGTATGATCTTTGGTTTATTGTAAAAAGCGAAGTAAATTTACGGAAACGATGCGAATATGTACGAGTTACGGTTTATGAAATATTTACGTATACGTTCATTGTAAACAAACACTAACAGTGATACAGAATAAAGCTGGCATTCAAGATCAAATCGTTACCATGACGATATCGTTTGTTAACGATGATATCTGATAGAATAGACCTCTTAATATTAAACTTTTAGCCCCAAGATTTTTGAGATTTGCAATCTTTTAAGCTGAAATATTTTGAAATCTAATCTAAGTCTGATGTAGAATATTTGAAAGTTTGTAACATCATGGCCAACTAATAAACTGCAAGCTGCATTTTGTTTTTTTTTCAGTTGTTCTGTTGTGATATCTTCCATCAAAGAACATTTTCTCCTCAAACCTGAATCTTCCGCCACCCCCACTCGGAAAGCGACACCTACCGACAAACCAGTCAAAATGTGAATATTGCCATACAAAAGCGGACTGCCGTAACGTGGCCAATGGTCCAGGGCCGTTTGAATTATCCCCAGAAACTCATGCGCCAAGTAGGACCACAAGTTCCTCGACGAATGATTCGGAGCAACTGCCCCACCTAGCGGCCAAACGCCATCTTCCTTGCCCATGCGGACTGGTGAATTTTTCATCCTTGTTTTCTTCCGGTGCGGAACAAGAGCAACCTATGTTACCAATCTAATTTTATGGATCGACCTGTGTTGACACGAGCTCAAAAACCAGCATCGCCGGTGCCCATTTATACAAACTTTTAAGGTCCCTTGGGGAACCCTATATGAAAATAGACAATTTACAATCAAACCTGCCGATGGGAATGAACGTCATGTGAATGCAAAAGATTTCCGCGTAACGATTGAACTTCCTATGTAAACTCCACACGAGTAAGTGCGGATTTGAAGTAGACTTTTCGAGTATGTATGGTCTGTTCTGCCCAATAAGTGCAGGAAGATACAGTCGATATTCGGCCCTCAATAATTCAATAATGCGGTCACTTAATACTGCCTGTTTCGCCTCTATTTCTGAACTTGCGAGATTACTCCGAGAGAACGACAAAGAAACCTGACGGAGTAACCTTGATTCCGTGGAAGAAAAAGAGTCTAGTCTGGGACTCGACTTCAATCGATACTCTAGCACTGGATTCGTCCATTAAAGAAGCTAGGAGCACGGCCAACTTAGCAGAAAAAAAGAAATACCAGTAGATGACTGCACCGCTTTTGCAGTTTATACTCTTGGATCTTTCGATGATGCTTTCAAGTCAATCGCGCAAACAATTGAAAAAATGCTTACACACTCTTCAGGGGACCTCAAGAGCCAAAGACTTCCTCACTGAATGGATCGCTCTACAATTTCAAAGTGGATATGCCAGCAGCATCATAGAAATCATCCCACCCATGACTGAAGAAATTGTTAAATTCTGAAATTTCTAAAATAGGCCCTCTTGATTGGCTGCCACCTTGACTGTCTTCAGGAAATTCAAGTGCAAACATTTTCAAATAAAAATGCAAATTCTGGCAATAAGAGGACTATGTGGAAATATCATTTCTTTCAAGTTGGGAGAAAAATCAGATTTACGTAAGCTAGTAAAGTTTATTGTAATATCTGGTCAGGCAAAGGGTGCGGGCGATGATTAAGTGAATACATGAACATCAATGGCTGACATTCATGAGAAGCTTTCCCCCCTATAAAAAATGAAACGCCAGGGTCAAACTCAAAGTGGAGGATAATGTTAGTTAGCTGAAGAACAAAATGTGCACATTTTGTTTTTATAAATTTCGAGGAACTTTGTTACGGTGAGAACGATACATTATTACCTAGTACTGTAAAGAAGTTTACCGATTGCGTACGTGATTTTGTGGAGGTATTTCCGTTGTTTACGTGTTGTAGTATAGCGCCAGTTATTGGCGACTTTTGAAAAAGTAGGATATGCTAATAAATAGCTGTAGTTTTCATCGGGACTTATTATCTAGAGAGAAGGTAATGGTGACATTCTATAACCCGCACCAATTGTCGAAAGTGGCCCATTGCAAACTAAATTTTTACAAATCGAAATCTATTTTTTTGGTGCAACTTAGAAATTTTTTTTGGATTTTCAGATTTACACTTTTGTATGGTTGTCTGTTTGTCCGTGTGCATAACTATTTTAGATCCTTATATACCCCGAAAGTTAGTGTTTGTCAGAGCTGCATAGTGGTATATACGTGTAATTGGCGGATTTAAACGAATAAAATGAACTAATGATTAAAGATGGCCGATTTAATTAATAAAACGCCATTTTGGGGCGGGAAAGAATAAATTATAAAGCAAGTAGGGATGCACCAAGAAGAAAGGGCATTTATTCGATTAGCCGTCGAGCGACAAGCTACGTTTTTTTTTTGATTTGCGAGGGCAGTTTTTGAAAAAATTAAATTCCAGCACGCGAATCGTGGTTCTACGGGGTGTTCAGAAGATTTTTCATGGGGTGGCAAGAAAATTGGGATACGTATTTTAGGATTACGTGACCGTTGTGGCAGAAGATGTAAGTAATATGATACATGATACTTTGACATATGCCTAAATAAAAATTAAATTCGTTGGATTTCAAGTCGTGCGGAGTTTCACAATATTGGGCAAGGTTCACAAATCGAAAATAAAGCTACCGTGGCAATCCAAAAAAACAGTTATGATTAGTCACTAAATAAGGACTATTTTGGTCAAAAGATTACGCATCTAAAGGACTGCGATTGAATTGCTTAGGTGTGCAAAATTCTTTTCCAATCAACTCGTTCATTGGATTGCGCAACACCGTGCATTACGTATAAAGTTTGTAAACCCAAAAGGCGTCATTCCGCTACCAGGTCCAGTTCAACTTCAACAAGAAAATTTTCATTCTTCTCCACTCAATTCAATATTGTAACGTAAATTTAATTTACGTGATTTGTTTATTTACAATTAACAAACAATAAATTTATAACAGTTTTAACATGGATTAATGTATAAGGTATAACAGTAATTATTATTTATTACTCACATTATTAGTATTAATAATGCATTTCGCATCGAAGTTGGAAATCCCTGAAACACATTTTTATTTGTTTATATAGCAAACGCCCCTTTTTCTCGAACCAACATGTCACATTTTAAGGAAATAATGAGGTCAGTCGAGTTAGCCCCGCTGTTTAAGAAATAAAAAAAACATATATGTTAGTTGATTGTGCTAGTAGTGTGCTGGTGTGTGCTACTAAAATTAGCAAATGTGCTACATCCCAACTATTTTTTTTTTAATTTTTTATGTGCGGGGCCACTCGACGCTCAGCCCCGCCTAAAATTAAAAAATTGAATCCGTGACAAGCAAATTTTGCTGTGCTAGTAGTGTGCTGGTGTATACTACTAAAATTAGCAAATGTGCTACATCCCAACTATTTTTTTTTAATTTTTTATTTGCGGGGCCAACTCGACGCTCAGCCCCGCCTAAAATAGAAAAATTGAACCCGTGATAATTAAATTTTGTTGTGCTAGTAGTGTGCTGGTGTGTGCTACTAAAATTAGCAAATGTGCTACTACCCAACTATTTTTTTTTAAATTTTTTGTGTGCGGGGCCAACTCGACGCTCAGCCCCGCCTAAAATAAAAAAATTGAACCCGTGACAAGCAAATTTTGTTGTGCTAGTAGTGTGCTGGTGTGTACTACTAAAATTAGCAAATGTGCTACATCCCAACTATTTTTTTTTAATTTTTTATTTGCGGGGCCAACTCGACGCTCAGCCCCGCCCAAAATAGAAAAATTGAACCCGTGATAATTAAATTTTTTTGTGCTAGTAGTGTGCTGGTGTGTGCTACTAAAATTAGCAAATGTGCTACATCCCAACTATTTTTTTTAAAATTTTTTATTTGCGGGGCCAACTCGACGCCCATCCCCGCCGAAAATAGAAAATAGAAAAATTGAACCCGTGATAAACTATACAAATTATTATTAGTTTGATTATATTAGTACATGTTATCTAACTTTTTATACAGTGAATACGTAAGTAATCTGGCAAATTTAGTCAATTGGAAATAGGAAAGATGACAAATTCTAATTCGTTAACAGTTAACTTCCGCGTGCAAATAATATTTAGTTATGTGTACTAATAACATAATTTTGCTGTGTTATAAAATTGCAGCAATAATCTATTTTAAATACATAACAATTTTAAGTTTCAACCTGATTGGTCAACTTAGAGGTGCTATTGTAAAGCTAGCATCTCCATATTTTTTAGCGCATTTTTGGAACAAAAGTGCAGCTTATCTGCTTATAGCCTCACTTTGTCCGGCTGGCGTTCTTTGAGATCTTGAAAACTACAATAGATAGAGACTTCCGGTTTTTTGCGTTAGCTTTGTGCTTAAAAGTTATGTGCCCGCCGGATATTTATATTGTTCTGCGCATTTTTGGAACAAAAGGGCCTAAATTCTCGAGTTCAGTTATTAGTGAGAACAATATAAATAGCCGGCGGGCACATAACTTTTAAGCACAAAGCTAACGCAAAAAACCGGAAGTCTCTATCTATTGTAGTTTTCGAGATCTCAGAGATCACCAGCCGACACACATCTCGAAAACTACAATAGATAGAGACTTCCGGTTTTTTTGCGTTAGCTTCGTGCTTAAAAGTTATGTGCCCACCGGATATTTATATTGTTCTCGCTAATAACTGAACTCGAGATTTTACGTCACTGATCTACACACCAAAAATGCGCTTATGTCATGCGGCTACCCGCAGACTTTCTACCAGGTTTATAATAACTCTTTACAATATGTAGCACAAATGCTTGTATTTCAGCACAAATTGAGCACTAAATCTGTTGTAATACAAACCAGCACACTACTACACAACAAAAAATTTTTATTACAGACAAAAATTTTCTATTTCAAACGGGGCTGAGCGTCGAGTTGGCTCGCGCTAATAAATAATTTGAAGTAACACTTTTTGGATGTAGGACACTGCTAGCACAACAAAATTCAAGTATCACAGGTGCAACTTTTCAATTTTAGGCTAGGTTTAGCGTCGAGCTGGCCCCGTAAACTAAAAAAAAAAATTGGAATGTAGCACATTTTCTAATTTTAGTAGCACACACCAGCACACTACTAGCACAACGAAATTTGGTTACAACGGGTTCAATTTTTCTATTTTAGGCGGGGCTGAGCGTCGAGTTGGCCCCGCAAATAAAAAAAATAAAAAAACACTATTGGGATGTAGCACATTTTTTAATTTTAGTAGCACACACCAGCACACTACTAGCACAACAAAATTTAATTATCACGGGTTCAATTTTTCTATTTTAGGCGGGGCTGAGCGTCGAATTGGCCCCGCAAATAAAAAATTAAAAAAAAAATAGTTGGGATGTAGCACATTTGCTAATTTTAGTAGTACACACCAGCACACTACTAGCACAACAAAATTTGCTTGTCACGGGTTCAATTTTTTTATTTTAGGCGGGGCTGAGCGTCGAGTTGGCCCCGCACACAAAAAATTAAAAAAAAAATAGTTGGGATGTAGCACATTTGCTAATTTTAGTAGCACACACCAGCACACTACTAGCACAACAAAATTTAATTATCACGGGTTCAATTTTTCTATTTTAGGCGGGGCTGAGCGTCGAGTTGGCCCCGCAAATAAAAAATTAAAAAAAAATAGTTGGGATGTAGCACATTTGCTAATTTTAGTAGTATACACCAGCACACTACTAGCACAGCAAAATTTGCTTGTCACGGGTTCAATTTTTTTATTTTAGGCGGGGCTGAGCGTCGAGTTGGCCCCGCACATAAAAAATTTAAAAAAAAATAGTTGGGATGTAGCACATTTGCTAATTTTAGTAGCACACACCAGCACACTACTAGCACAATCAACTAACATATATGTTTTTTTTATTTCTTAAACAGCGGGACTAACTCGACTGACCTGAAATAATGGTTTATATCCGCTTTCGTGTATTATCGCCCATGACTAATCTTTTATGGTCTCGATGTCTATCGGGATTTCTAGAATCTTCGCTACAATATTAAAGTATATTTTTATATCCAATGCATATCGTGTCCTTCAAGGAGTTTTATTATTGAAACTTTGAGCTGTGAACCGTAAAAAATAGAAATATTCCCCAACGATTTAATTATTTTGTATCTTTATAATATTGTACAGGCAATATTATTTTATTGGAAATAAGCCTCGTATAGGGACTCGGCCAGGAGTATTTTTCATTTTTAAGTTCAATATTAAATAATGAGAGTCTCCTAACGGAGTGAAATGTATGAATTCGAGATTTTCAATTGCTGTGTAAACAAGAAACCGATATTCTGTTTTCGTGTACATTTTGGGTCATTTAAGGAGATTGCTGCTACTAGAAGACGTGGCCACGCATCGTTTCGTAAAATTTTGGAAACTGAGTATTTTCAATATGTAGATCTATAATATGTTTGAAGGTTGTAGAGGAAGGACGAAATCGAATTGCTTGATTTAAGTTCCAATATACTTCAATATTTTGATTTTTGTGTATTTATTTGTCATTAAGGTGGCAAAACTATTGATGTCAAGGATTCAGTGGATTGACATTAATTTCAGTGGCACAACTGCACAATTTTAGTCCCCCGCTTCCTTCTTTTTCGTGATAGCATCACGCCAAGATTAAAGAAACACAAATTAACTAAATTATAACATTTTAATTTTACAAATCTGCATCCACGACCTGTGAAGAACCCTTACTTTTTTAAGAAGCGAAATTCGTGAAAAACAGCTGTGGCCCCCTAAGACTCCCCCCCCCCCCACACGCGCTTGTCGATGCTACAGATTAATTGATAGATACGTTATTTTGTTGTAAAGTAAAACAGAGGTTGCTTTCTGGTAATCGCTTCTTATTAATTGAACTGACACATGGCCAAAGTTTTGGAGACGCGTCGCCACAAAAAAAAAGAGCCAGTGACGATTGGCACGATCGGTAATACTAATCTTTTTATCATGCGGTTGGTTCCGTTTCATAAAAGCCTGTATAAACAAAGATACAATCGGCGGGTTCGCGTTTTTGTTGTTGCCGGACAAATTCTCATAATGGTTTTTGAAGAAGACCATTGTATTGCTCAATATAAAAAGACTTCAATCTGGAGGAGTCGTCTTTCTCACGCTTGCTATCTTCAACCCACGCCAGTTGCGCTGTATCGCCTGCTTCCTTATCACTTCCAGCTTTGAGATACTTCTTAACTGCGGTTTTGTTCGGTTTCCGCCAAAGTATTGCAGTTACGCGATTAATCGAAAATATGTACGGGATATTTGCGATAAAGAACAATAAATTGTGCGTGAGGTTGCGTTTTGTTCTAATTGTCAAGGATGGGTGGACGTCGTAGGTACCTTTGGCAATCGCATCGTAAAGGGAAACGCGATAGACAAATGGAAACGGCATACACGAAATGATGACTGGTTTTGATTCAAGTTATACGTTAATGGCGTGCTATCCCCAGGTGGTTCCCGCGATACAGAACGGCAAATTTAACATTCTTAAGTTATTGACATGAGTTGTAGCTACATTCCTATCTGCTACGATTATCTTTAATTCTCTAAGTAGGCCGTCATGCAAACTTGACTTTTATGTTAACTATCGGATGTGGCATTAGCCAGACCACTCTTAACAAGGCCAAACTATTACGATAATTTAGTCTTAATTGAAAATCTATGAATATTATGTAAGTGAAAGAGAGGTGCACATTTCAGTACTTCTCCCACATACTTTGGCGTAATCAAATTAGATTATAAAAATTGTACGTAATCTGGAAAAAAATTCACATTTACATAAAACGGTCAAAATTATCCCAAGAATTTCAATAAGCTTGCGAAACTCTTAATTATAATAATTTCGTAAACGTTCATTCAAAAATTGTTAGTGCTTTAGCGGTCTTAAGAAACACAGTCGCCAATCTAAGGCGTTGCAGGAAAAAAATTTCTTACATAAATTAGATTCAAAATAACCCAGTTATTTGGTAGCTAAGTCATTACTCATCTTCTACAAAAAAAATTATTTAATCGATCAAGTTCCGATGGATCAAGTATACGTAACGGTTCTGTTGCATCTTGTTAATCGTAATCTCATGTTAAAATGTATTGGTTATTATCGAATACTGTTATTCTCGAGTGCCCTATTGGCAAACATTCTGGAATTTGTTGAATCTCATTTGCAACGTTTTTAGCTGATAAGTCTGGAAACGGTCGATTATCAAAATATACAAGATAACGAAATATGTTTTAATTAAAAGTTTCGAGGTTCTTCATGTCTACTAGCATTGAATAAAAATAGTGTTTTTATTCAATGCTACTAGGCAGTAATAATTTCACTTATACAGGGTTGCTCATAAAGCCGCGGCACACCAAAAGTAACAATTATTGAAAAAATATATTGTGCTAATCATTCAAATTTTTCTGGAAAATTTATGCCTGACAAGTTTGTGTTCTGGTGTGAGGAACCCAAATTTGACTTGTGGACACTTTGTTCATCCCCAACGCTTCGTGCAAAATCTTCAAAATTGTTGCCTCTGATATGTGCATTTCCGTTACAATAAGTGAAACTTTCATTCTTTGATCTGTCAACACCATCTATTCAATTCTCTTTCTTGCTTCCTGTGGTCATACCTCCTGGCTTACAAGATTTTGGATCCTTTTGTATGGATTCTCAACCACAACGAAATTGGTGTGACCAAAATTTTGCTGGATAATATGTATCCTTGTACACGGTGGGTGGTCCGAATTTGACACTTTCTAATGGAAATACCCTTTACTTCGTGAGATACAAAAATGGGCCTATGTGTATGCAACTCAATTTAAAGAAAAAAATACTGGAGCAAACACAATTCAGCTATCTCTAATGGTTTGACCGCTAGGGGGCGTTCCTCACATAAATTAAAGATAATTGATTTTATCTTCCATAGAGCACTTTTGTATGCAGGATCCGTCGCGACACGACAGTTTTATACAGAGTGTTTGGTTTTTTTCCACGAGCTTAAACTACACTTTTTTATATGGGCCACCCTATACCATATTGAAGCCCCGTTAAAATTTCCTAAATTTTGATGTATTGCTTGTTATATTTATATTAAATATTATTATTTGCAATATTGCATTTTATACATTCAAATATTGTTATGGCATGGTTAGGTATCCGTAGATAACAAAAGATGGCAGGATTGTTTAAAACGGCAATTACTATTATCTGGACATTTCTATTGGTTCCAAATATTTTCATATAACCCACACAAAACAACGCACGTGATAACTGATGTGAAACAGGTTTATAAATAAACCGATGCAACCGAATGTCGGAGGATCCTCAATATTATCCCAACTTATTTTCCTGGGTATTTATTTTAACACTTCGATCATAATATTTAATTGCGTTTCTGGATCAACACATGCAGTTACCAAAAAATGGATCTTGGTCCATTAACATTGCATAAACAACTATTTTGACATGTTTGGATTAAAATACACGTGGTCTCAAAACATCATTTAAGATAAGAGTTTAATCAAAATCCATCACGTATTTATTAAATGTGCATCAGATGTACCCATTCGGGATGAAGAGGAAGCCTCTGAAAGCTTTTCCAACCCCATGGTGAAGGGAATTTCCCGTGATGTAACTAAGGAGTGACCTTGTATGTGGTGCAACGTCATGTACAGGGATTTCCTGGTGACGTAACTAATGAGCGACCTTGTTTGTGTTGGTTGTTTGGTAAAAAAATTTAATTTAATACAGTTCTCCAAATAAAAAAAATCATATCTAACACCCAAATCCTTTGAGTTTACACATTTTCAAGAAAAATGCTTTGTAAGTAGAGTTCCATTACAATCAATAAGCATTATTGCAAGTATCGTAATATCCACTTAAATCGTTATTTTTTTGTTATTTGCGACATTTTCAATTAACTACATGCGAAATTAAATCACTCATTAGTAGGCGGGGGACAGTTTGTATGTGCAGAACAAATTTCGTGAAATTCTCTCCATTTTCGTTGTCCGGCCAAGAATTGCAGTGGTACTTTTTTTTTCAAACTTTCAAAAACTAATTCCAGATTCGTGATTTTCATGTTCAAAAACCCCCAGACACCAAACTACGTCGAAATCAGAATTTTTTTCTGCACCCCCAAGTAGGGGTGCGCCCTTTCGCGGTACGAATTTTGAAAAAAAAATTTTAAAAATCGGATAGGGCTTACCCGAAAACCTATTCAAAGACGTGCCACTCATCTTTGTAACTCTTATTGTTGATGAGAACAAAATTAAAGAATAAATCCAAATTTCACCACTTTGGGGGTGCCTCCCAAACGAAAAACGTTGTACCCTCGATTTATTTGGAAAAAGTGCTTGTCTTGATCCCCACTATCGCCCAATATTTTTTACATGTGGTCATGTAACACCCTGTATATTTTGTATGATTGAAATAAATGGTCGTAAAAAAGTGGTGATAATACTGATGATCCTTCGATGTTTCGTTGCAACGGTTTATTAATACATATTTCTGTTCTCGGTTTCTATTTGAAATTTTTTATTGAAACTGTATGTGATTGTATTTTTTATAGTTAGTTATCGTATCTACAGCGTGCGCAATTTCAGTTATTTAATGAATTAATGTAAAACCCTATGGGCAAAACTAAAAAAACGCACGATATGTATTGAGCTATCGATGTCAAGTTTAATAACTCCCTGCTAATTATGAAGAATTCCATTTTACTAAGCAACAACAACGCACTGGATTAATGGAGCGAAACCAAATATGCTATTATCGCGGTACTCAAAATTTGGATTAAGTAACTATGTAAAATACGTAAACAGCAAAGCGTATCGGCCTCTATGGATAGGTCGCGCACAAATAATACGTATTGGCTAATGACCTAGGTCATAATTCGGAATGAATACCGCCACGAAACTACGATACGTGATCTCATAGGAATGAACTGGAATCTTGAAAAAACAATTTGCATAAAATTCGTTCTTGCTAAACCTAAACCTGCCTACCATAATAAATATCATTAGCGAAGAAATTATATGTGGCTTTTAACCTTTTCGCATACACCCTATTATAAAATTGCGTTATATAAGCGCAATTGTTCATACGATAATTAGGAACAATTGTTAAAATCAGTTACATCAGCAGAAATCACGTGAAAGGAGTTCACAACAAAGTTTTCGTGTACAAACATTGAAAACATATTTTATTGCTCCAGTATGAAACGCTTCGCAATTAAAAAAGTACCTCATTAGATTTTTTCTCTTCCCATGATACAAAAATAAGATCAAAATTTCGCTTATTATAACCGCATTTAATTAATTTAAGGAACTGTATAAATACACATTTCTAATTATAACTTTCTCTTTCTGTGACTATAGAATTAAATCAATTAAGACACGACAATTAGATTTCAAAAACTGAAAGCAAACATTCTACAAAAAAAAATTCAATTGACATTTATCGCGGGGAACATAAATTAATAAAACAGTAGCTGTGCGAAAGATTTCTTCTTAATTGCTTCAATAAAATGATTAGTGAATGTATTTAAATATTCGGCAAGTGCAACCGGATATGTTAGAAAACGAAAAACCGAATGGAATAACCTGGTTTTCATAAAAAAGAACGAAGTAAATTAGTAAATAATTAATGTTACTATTCATGTAGATACCTATGTTGTAAAAACTTACCTAGATTTATCGTTGTTATTAATTATACTACTGTATATACCACGCAATATATTTTCTAAGGATACGTTTTTATAATGGAAAATAATTAGATATGTTTGTTCATTTTTACTGTAAATAATGTAGCTGTAATGAAGAATTATAAAAACTGCAATTTTTCATTGAAGGTAAGGTTTTATTACAATTTGTGATATATGATTGCACTTGACACACGTTCTATCGCAATTATATTGCCGTTTTTTCTTCTCCTTCATTTTTTTCATTCATTTTATACAATTTACTTTCTTAGTTGTAGAGTTAGAAAAACGGTTAAATTATCACCACTGTGTATTTCTTCTACCAAATACAAATATGTAATTAAAAAAACAACACAACATCGCGTTTTTCAGATAATTGCAAACATGTGACTTTTTTGTATGGTACACGCTGTATATTATTATACCATATGACAGCTTATTAAATTCTCTAAAAAAATTCTCACTGCAACATACACAAAATACTTCAAATACGCAAGATCCTCGGCAAGCTCTTTTACTTATTTTCATTTGGGTCTAGTTATCCATGAAAATGATAAAAATAGTAACTATTTAAAAAAATCCGATACAACTGAATACCGAACGATCCTCGAGATCTTCACACATACATCATTTTTACAATACACTTTAATGGGATGATTCTGTCCCACCAGATCAGCTTGTAAAACAATTTTTTTTAATCGGCATTAGTTTTACTTTTATTCGAGGTGCGTACAACATGAGAAATTTAATTTAAATATCTTAACAAGTAAAAAATTGAGATTGCGCAAATACAAAAGTTATAATGCGCATGCGCACACCGAAAACCGGACATTCATATGTTCTTTGTAACAAGAGTTATAAAAGAAAACCTTTTTTGGAGGTTTGGGCCGTTTTTGAGCTGTAACTTTTTGACCTATTGGTCTACGTAGGCGAAAATCTATAGCGGCCTTTCTTATACCCTGAAGAATATATATATGTATCAATTTTCAAAGCGATCGGACGATTCTACACAAAGTTATTGTGCACACGGGCAGACAGACGGAGAGCAATACAAAATTATAAACGATCTCGAGGATCGTTAATAATAACTGGAACTAGGACTTATTATAGTATAGGTTGTTAACAAAACAAGAACAGGGAAATAAGTAACACATATAAAAATAAGTTACCATAGATCCCTTACCTCTTCAAAATGTTTCTTCAATTACAGAGCGCGTAAAAGGCATATTTTCTTTATGCAATAAACTTCAAAGTTATGCCATATAGACAATACACAAACAAGATAATTTTTATGGATAACTAGATCGCTATTAAATTAATGGAAAAATCTTGGCTTATTTGAAGTATTTTGGGTGTGATACATTAAGAACTTTTGTAGTGAATTAAATAACCTGTAATTTGATGTAAATATATACAGGGTGTTCTATATAAAGTCACATTGAATTCGTTTTCTATATTTTGTTTATACGTTTTACATATTAATTCCTTTGAATTTTTTTTGTTCGATCTCCTTTAAAATTAGGTCATAACGCACGATATGCGTTACACCCGTGCGTAATGAAAAAAATTAGAATAGATAATGAAAGTTTGGAAGACGTCGTTTGAGTTTTGCCTTATTTTCATTTCGAAATTCACGGAGGTCGTAGAAATAGTATGGAACGTAATTTGGTTGTAATTTGCCTAGTACAGGTTCGTAAAATTGCCGCACTCTGTGTCATACGCAATTTTTCTACGCACATGTAATACGCACTATTACAACCTTATGACGTAATATACTATTCGATAATCTAGCAAACAGTATGACGATTTCCCATAGTGCATTATATCACAGATATATTTAAATCTGTGATTATATCGTTACATAGGTACAATACATTTCTACTGTTCTACACCTGAAAGATTTATGAAAAAAAATTGTTTGGTAACCGATTTACATTTAACAGGAACAAACAAATTAACAACAAATGATCGCAATGAATATTAAGTATTAAAAATACATGGTAGTGAAATAAGAGCATTATATAAAGCAAGCTACCCATTATCTATCTGTTGCATTTTCTCACATCGTCTTTAATCTTAAGTGGGCGGCTAAAAGTAATGATGCGTGCAAAACCGTGTAGAAAAAAAGGCCCGAGGGTGTCTCGACCTCTATTGTCCGCACGATGAAATTAGAAATTGTGCTTTGGCTTTAAATAATAACTCTGTGCATTTTTGTTAACGATCACTTTTGGACATGCAGAATTAGTTGCCACAAAATTTTCAAGTGTGCTATGGTGATACCGTTAAAGTTAAAATTATTACACCGTAATATCCGTGTAATAACTATACACCAGGATCGCGATGTAATCGACACCTGGTATTATGCAATCTTAAGTTTATTACCATAATACCCACTATAAAGTTAAATAGTTATGGGAAACTAACTACAATCCCATTCTAAAATATGTTGCTACATTTTTACCTATAAATTACTTATTAGTATATTTATCATCATCTAAGACATATTTTGATCAACATCCGTTTGTAATCAAGTAATGCTGAAAGCCACGCGTGTCCGCAGTTCTTGTATCTGAATTATAAACCATAATCAACGAGTTGATTAGCTATATCTACTATTAACATGCATTACTAATTAAGACGATTAAAATTTCATTTTATAAATAGAGTCGGCGAATTGACCTGATCTATGTATCAACGATCACTTGTTGCGCCGAACCATCCACGCATGTTTTGAATAATTACACATACACCGCAAATGAAGTTTCCTACATTGCGCATTTGTAGGCGGGAAGGTATGGTTCAATACCACCTTTAGCAAACCTGATTTGGTTAAAAATTAATGCAAAACGTAAAGGTCGGAATGCTCGGTTTTCCGGACATATAATTAGGAATCGTTTAAAATCTGATAAGAGCCTGTATGTATTCAACAATACGTTATTGCAAAAGTAACCTCTCCGACTTTATAGTTTGAATAACAAATTCGTGATTTAACGTGTATATTGGGTTATAATAATACCTACCTAATTTAAATAATTATGTTTCAGAAGTAAAATATGCAAGGTGAAAGATTATTCCACGAATAATGTCTATGATTATACAGGGTGTCCCAATACTACGACCTGCTAAGAAATATATAATATAGAGAGCTCCAATGAAAAGTATTTAGCCCTAGATTACTGATTCTAGGTAACGGTGAAGATTATATTGATGTTATCGCTTTTCCAGAATATATGCGTGGATCGGCCGTTAAGAATAAGATCCTTAACAAGCATTATCAAGTACGGTAGACGAATTTTTTGGTCAATTTTTCCTTCCTAATTTTAAGAGCCAAAGAATGGCATCCATGTTTAATTGAAAATTCTAATAACAACTTGTTAATCGATGTGTTTTATTTTTTGTTCATAAATGTTCGGTTTATAGCATATAGCGATATATCAAATTTAATTGAAATTTAACGCAGATTTAAAGATCGCTAAAAATTAGTACATTCCATTCATAATAATAAATCTTATTTATACTTTTTAAAAAATGTATTCGCATCACTTTGTTATATAACGAGTGTGTTAAATCCACTGTGTTTTTGGCCTCCGAAAGTAGCCAGATCTCCCAAAGAAAGTGAAACTTGCAATTTACATAACGTAAGGCCTCCGACAGATGTGTCTTATCGAAATCTTTGTAATTTGTTGAACTTTGGGATTAAATTTAGAACCATAACCTCTTTAGGAAAGCAGAAACAAAATTTGACCGAAATTTAAGATTTGTGTGTTGACACACCCCCACGAACAAACAGATGAGCGAACGGATTTTTATTTGTATCGCCTGCAGTTTTTGAGATACTTATCTCAAATTTGGAATATAGGTTACGCCATTGGTTGTCAATGGTATGAGAATCTACAGGGTGGGTTTTTTCTGCGGTTATGTTCCATTTTCTACACTTGAAGTCCTGAACTTTGAACTTTTTTTCGGTGCGCCGCTGGTAGATTGTAAAGTCCCTTGTATTTTTTTCCGCTGCCGTTATCTGCGACCGTTGGCGATAAAAAAATCAATTTTCGGTAGTTGGCTAACGCACCACCTAAGGCATTAATATCACAAATCTCTGCAAATATAATTGGTTGATTTTGCGCATGCGTCGCCATTATTATTAGCATGTCATGCTCAAGTTATCATCATCCTAAAAACATTTTCTGAAAATTTTAGAGGATTTCAAGAAAATGACTACTATTCTCTTGTTACTTATTACCACTTTTGTTATTAACGAATTTAAATACATTACTACATCCCTCCACCTTAGATCATATACAGGGTGATAGAGGATATCAAGGGTTGAAGACTGTCGATAGGGAAAAAGGGGCACATCGAAGATGCGAGAGGTGCTCCTTTCCATCCCGTATGTGCAAAGCGATGTAGGCTAATCGGCGGTTAATACGGAAAAAGCGGCCCATGGAAGATGCGAGAGGTGCCCTTTCCCTTTCGGATGTGCAAGGTCGTCGAGGCTAATCGGCAGTTCATACGGAAAAAACGCTCGATACAGAAAAGGCGGCCCATGGAAGATGCGAGAAGTGCCCTTCACCTCTCGGATGTACAAGGCGGTCGAGGCTAATCGGCGGTTCATACGGAAAAGTCATTCGATACGGAAAAAGCGACCGTGGAAGACGCGAGAGGGGCCCTTCCCCCTCTCGGTTGTTCAAGGCGGTCGATACGAAAAAAGTGGTTCATGCGAAAAAAGCAGCGCATGAAAGATACGGGAGGCGTCACTTTCCCTCTAGGGTTTATAAGGTGGTCGATACGGAAAGGGCAAAATGTGACCATCTCTATGACGTTCTTCTTCTCTAAGGCGTTCAAGTTTAGTTTTCAAAAGTGGTTTTATTAAAGTGTCTCCACATGGTCGCTTATTATGTAAATACCTAAGTTCGCATAACCTCTTACAAAAAAGTTAAGCTGTCGCTTCTGAAAATTGAGTTTTTAAGTTTTTATTTTTTATTTATTTATTTGGCTTTATTTGACATAACCTCACATTTCGATTAAAGTAAGTGAACTTTTTATTAAGATTTAAGGCTTCTTCCGCAATTTTGTTTGTTAAAAACGCTTAATGAAGGTACCCTTTAACACTTTTTATTAATTTATTAATTTAATTAAGTGGGCGGTGTTTCAACCAAGGCTAAACCCCAACCCACTATACATTTACAAATATTCATGCCCGAACCCGGATTAAAATTGTTGTATCCACAAATTGAATATATTAAAGTTGCACTTGTATAGAAAATACGAATGCGCATACACGAAAGATGCCTTTCGTACTTACACGGAGGCAATAATTTAAGTGCATGCAGGAACAGGTTAACAGAGTTTTGCAGAGGTATATTCCATAACATGTTTACTATAGGTCCCAAAGGTAAACATAGTGGCCATTCACAGAAGGCGCAGGCTAAAGTTTCTTATTTACGAAGAGTAGCACGCATGAGAAATGTGCGAATATTACTCGCTATTCAGCAAAACGACAAATGCTTGAAACAGGTATAGTCAAATTGTGCACAACTCTTGTGCAGATAAAGGGCATTTTTTAACTTCACGAATTTTATATCTCGTCTAAACATTTTGCCTTTGTGAATACTTTTCCTCCGACAAACTGTTCCCGGCATAATCACTCTTAACGGTTTGACATCGCCAATGGATATATTTCTTCCAGACGTAGCAATCACCCTTTGTGAGTACCCGCCTCCGAAAATCTGTTTTTGAGATATAAGGAATTAAAATCCGATCACGATAAGAGGTCGAGAAGGAGAAGGACTATGGTTGGTAGAAATTAATTTGTTTTGTTGAGACCTTTAATTAGAGTACCATGAAGGATAAAACCTGTTCCACCCCATGATGTATGACATACCAGTATATATCTCGTCCAGACCCTCCGCCGACAGTTCGTTTTCGAAATATTCGTTTCGGCCTCTCCAATAGATAAGAGGTCGAGGAGTTTCACTTTTTGTTATACTATCGTATGTGAGAAAGGTAGAAACTGTAAATTGTAAATTCGAGGTGCCTACGTAACGGTCAATCATATTTTTCGTATTTTCTTTGAATTTTGAACTTGTTAATTTTTATTGTGTTGATATTCGTGTTCCTGAACGTTTTAGTTATTAATAGAAACATAATTTGTGATAATGCGTGGTGTTTTAATGCGAAAATTCTGCATGCGCCCGCGTCGTGCTGTCATTTGAATATTTCGTTTTGTTGTGTTTTTGAGCTACCTTTCTCTGAGATTTCACTGTAAGTAAACTTTAAATCACTTATTTAATTGTTTTGGGACATTCAATGAGTAAAAGTACTCTTTTCATACAATGACCTTATAATTCAGTCCTAAATATTCGAGCTCATCATGTCACAGCCTATAGATGTCAAATGCCCACATTGCAGCAGAAAATTCAAAAAAACTGGGCTCAAATGCCACATACGTGCTGCACATAACAGTGACGCTCTCCTCAACCACTCCACACCAACTATTGCCCCTACCACTCATGATCAGATGCATATGACTTGCCCACTGGAAGAGGCCTTTGGTGCCCCATTCCTCAATGCTGTTGGACCAAAGAATGGCCTTTGGCAACGTCGCTGGGACAAAATTTGTAACCTTCACGGTAAAATTTATGACCTTCCAAGTGGCACTACCAGCAGAAAATTCATACATTCCCTGGCCGATGAAATCGAATTACTTGCAAAATCAAACTACCCCTCAGAACGTGTATTAACATTTGTTGCTGTAATATTACAAAGAGATAAGAATATTAGAAAAACCAAAGACATCATCCGACTCTTCGATCGACGACTCAAGTTATGGACTGACGAACAATTCGATATTCTCATCACAGAATGCATAAAATCTGACAAAACCCTTTCAAACACAAATAACAAGAAACACATCAATGAGAAAGGTGAATATGAAACAAAAACATTTACACGCCTGGTACTACGTGGGAAAACAAGGGAAGCCCTCAACTGGCTTATTACAAAAGACACAACCAAAGTTTTAAGTCCACATGCTGAAATTGATTCATCTGGAAAAACCGTAAGCGACACACTAATAGAAAAACATCCTCCACCAGTCACCCCAGAATCCACTTTATTCACGCTCCCCAAAAATATCACAGAACTACCACCTTTTCTGGAAGTAGACGTAAGAAGTGATCACATTGAAAAAGTAGCCAGAAAACTACAAGGTGGAGGAGGCCCGACTGGATCCACAGCAGAAAATTGGCGTGATTTCCTTCTCCGTTTCGGCTAAGCAAGTGCTCACTTAAGACAAGCCATAGCACATCTTACAAGAAAACTAAGTAATGAAATCATCCCTTGGAGTCAAATACAGGCACTAATGTCTAGCCGTCTTATAGCCTTAGACAAATGCCCTAGTGTTAGACCAATAGGCATTGGCGAATGTCTACGAAGAATATTATCAAAATGCATGATCGAAGTCACTGGTTTTGAAATAACCGAAGCATGCGGTCAGTCACAACTTTGCAGCGGATTAAAATGCGGCATTGAAAGTGCCATTCATGCCATGAATGATATTTTTCAAAGTAAATGCCTTCCAGGCTCAAATTGGGGGATGCTACTTGTTGACGCAAATAATGCATTCAATGCTGTGAATAGACAACTTGCACTATTGCAAGCAAGAATATACTGGCCTCATTGCGCTCGCTTTCTATACAATACCTATAATGGCCATGCGGAGCTTGTTTTTCGTGATTCTAACATAAGATTATACAGCAGAGAAGGAGTAACCCAAGGAGATCCTCTTGCCATGCCACTCTATGCACTAGCGACCCTACCACTAATAAATAAACTTAAAATAAAAAATAAAGTGACACAATGCTGGTATGCTGATGATTCCTCCGCACAGGGAAGTTTTCATGACTTACGTAACTGGTGGGACAGTATTAACAATAAAGGACCAACATACGGCTATTTCCCACAAGGCAAAAAATCATTTCTGATAGTTTCTGAAGCTGACAAACCAATTGCAGAAAAGATATTCAACAGCACTAATATATCCGTTGTAACTGGTTCCCGTTTCCTAGGTGGATACATAGGAACAGGAAAGGAAGATTTCATTAAAAATAATGTAACCAAATGGACGGATATAATCGAGAAGTTAACTTCAATATGCAAAGACTCACCTCAAGCCGCCTACAGTGCTCTAACTAAAGCAGCCCAATTTAAATGGTCTTTTCTACTGCGTGTTATAAGCAATGCAGAAGAATTTTTTGAACCCCTTACTAATGCATTGCATGATCAATTTTTGCCAACACTACTGGGAGGTGAAACATCAAAACTAGAAGCACAGCTCTTTTCCCTTCCCGCTCACAAAGGTGGACTTGCTATATCTGACCCTTTCAATACACCAAACCATGCATACCAAACCTCAAGACAGGGCTCATCAATATTATCCACATCCTTAATCAACTGTCAGGATATAAATTTTGCTGAACACCACAAGTCTCTATATGTTGCAAAAAGAGAAGGAAATCAACAAAAAGAAATATATGAACATGAAATACTGGAGATGATTCTAACAAAACTGCCACATAAACAGAAACGAACAATTGAAAGATCAATAGCAACAAAAATGCATACAAAAACATCCACCTGGCTTTCAGTAATACCAACGAAAAAAGACAATTTCGACCTTTCACCCCATGAATTCAGAGATGCTCTTGCCATTAGATATCACCGTACAGCAGTCTCCATGCCAATATCCTGCGATGGCTGCGGCAGTGATGAATTCAATATTGATCATGCCCTTTGTTGCAAAACGGGTGGACTCATTACACGCAGACATAACGAAATACGAGATCTTTTTGGGGAACTATGTCAGCAAGCCTGGGGCAATGTAACAAAAGTGACCTGGCCTGCCATGGAGTATGGGTTGCACAGAGGGAGGCGTTATTTGATATACGTGTTGTTGACACCGACGCTCCTTCTTATGTATCACGCTCTGTAGCTGCTGTCTTACATTCAGCCGAAGAAGAAAAAAAACGGAAATACTGTGGCCCATGTGAGACTCGTCATACAACGTTCACCCCACTTGTAACTTCCACTGATGGTGTTTTTGCCCCACAATTGACATCTTTTATAAGACACCTGGGTGAGGTCCTTGCTGATCGATGGACCAGACCCCTATCTATAGTAATGGGTTGGCTACGTGCTAGAATAAGCATAGCAATAATCAGAGCCACCAGCATGTGTATTGTGTATCCGTGGTACCCGCCACAAATGGAAGGGTACATATGCCTATGAAGATGGAGCCGCCCTCCCCACTATCTGTGACATTTATTTTTCTTAATTTTAATTTATTAATTTTTATGGGCAAGTTTCATCCTTATTGTAGGCAACTCAATTTTCTTTGTATAATTCTGACAATGACCCTCAGGTTATCTTCATTTTCGTGTAGGTAGATTATGGGAACAATTTCACTTTTACATTCGACATTGCTTCGTAATTACAAGCACTAAGACGACGATCTTTGAATTTGATTGTGGGTAGCTTTTACCGAAAATTTGTATATTCCTCAAGACTCGGATTTTTGGAGTAGAGGGTCTGCAGCAGTCTTTCTGGATTGGGTAATTGCTATTGTTTTTGGATTGAGGAGCGTTTTAATTGGATTCATCCGATTGTTCCTCATATTACGGATTTCCGGCTCTAAAGAGCAATCAATTTTTAAGAAGAATATCTACGTCAGCCCTAATTCTGTTAGGGGTAAGTTCAGTGTTCTTTTTATATATATCTTCAGTGGTAAGACACTTTTGGTAATTCCCATTTAGTTTTAGTACGGGGCTAATCAAATCAATTAACTTCGTTACGATTGCACACCTGAGTTCCATTGGTCTTGGCGCTATCTCCAAGGTGAGGTCAAAGGGGACATTCCATCGACGGTCAATTCAGTCCTATCAGCAGTCAGCGTGGGATCAAGGTTGCCATTCCAATAAAAGGGTGTTACAGCGCAGCCAGTAGATAAGTTGCACTCCTTTATAACATATTTTGGGAAAAGTGTTAATTTATCGTTTGTACATATTTGAATTTGTTATATTGTTGTTTGTATAGTAGTAGATTATTGCTTGGGAATTTATTAACCAGCTTGAGTAGTAGCTTGGGTAGTAGTTAGCAGTAGCTTGCAGGAAAGTACACTCCATTGGACATTTCGCCATCGCTTGCATACCGAATTCACTATCATTGCTTTACATTACCGATTATACAGTTGTACATTGTACGGGGGGCTAGGTTGCGTTATTTGAGTATTCCTGTTGAATTTATAATTTAGAAATCTACAGCAATTGCTTTGGGTTTAGGGGTACGTGGTTCCAGTAGCTTTGGGAAGGTTAACAGTTAGCTTTGCTCTTTATAGTTGTCCAGGTCTCAGAGAGGGATTGCCGTACACCGGAACGCTGGTAATTCTAAGTCATCCAATCACTCATTTATTCGCCGTTAGTCATTTACCTTACCTGATTAATTTGTGTGCAGGCAAGAAACCTAATTTTCTGTTTATTGACGAAACTGATATACCATCATAAGCGTTAATTATTATTTATATTGTTATCGTGCCTATGAATGATTTATTATTTTCGCTTTGTGTAAATAAAAAGCACCAAACGTTGCTGGATTGTTTTTATTCTATACAGTCTTGTGGCGAACGACTCGTGGCTACTGGAATTCAGAGTTATCCAGTAGTTGCAAGGTTTTGTACACTTAACTCTTAAAAAAAATTGTAACTCTGTGGCGCTCGAACATTTTATTTTTGAACTCGCCCAGCCTCCGCTGGAAGCTAGTTGGCGAATTGAAAGTGTACAAATCCGAATCGAGTGCGGGAGCATCTTGACTGTTTTGAGAGCGTTACATATCCCATAATAATATACATTTATATTTATATTTATTTTTTTTAAGTTATTTTTATATTATCTCATTTATGGCTGTCATTTTTCAAATTCATATATCTTATATATAAGGTTAAAAATTTTTTTAGATATTTTTACGTAGAATCCAGTAGTTGGTATTTTTAAAATATAAACCCCCTGTATATTTTAATGTCAATTTTTTGCATTGTTTTTCCTGATTACATTGATGTATCACAACCTATATTTTTTATATAATTATATATTATATTATATCAGATGTTTCAAAATTGTGAAATGACACGTTTCTATCATCAGGCATGTTAATTGATTTGAAGCAGCTACCTTAATTACCATGGATACAAAAAATAAAACAAAATCTCCATGAATCCATGGCCTACTATTTAAAAACAGTAAAAACGTAAAGGTTTCATGGCTAAAATTGAAAAAAATATAGGTTGTGATACAGCAATGTAATCAGTAGAAAAATACAAAGAAATTGACGTTTAGATATACAGAGTGTTGCATTAAAAAAATTGCAACATTGGATCAGTGTTGTCTAAAAATTTTTTCGTCTACCTACGTCACTGGTTTCTACGTAAAAATATCTAAAATACAGTTTATACTTTATAGATTTATACCTTTTTTTCTTTTTTACATGGGTAATAAGATACGATAACATTCCAAAAGTCAAACTTTTCGTTTTCACCCAGTATCTCAGAAGCAAACGTAGCTAGATTGATTCTGTTTGTGATATTAAAAGTTTCATAGAAAAGTGGCATGGGGTCGCAAAAAAGCGCAAGTCTTAATCTTTACAACCTGTTTTTTTTAATGCAACACCCTGTATATTTAAACGTCAATTTTTTTGTATTTTTCTTCTAATTACATTTCTGCATCACAACCTATTTTTGTTTTCAATTTTAGCCATGAAACCTTTACTTTTTACTGTTTTTAAATAGTAGGTTATGGATTCATGGATATTTTGTTTTTTTTTTGTATCCATGATAATTAAGGCTGCTGCTTTAAATCAATAAACATGCCTGATGATAGAAACGTGTCATTTCACAATTTTGAAACATATGATATAATATACACTGCAGTGTCAACCAAAATGGGACACAGTGTATACCCTCTCCACAATAACTAATGCACGTTTTGAAGCATTGCTGAAGGAAAAGTGAAGGATATAAATGGTTGATTTAAGAGAACGTTTACATTTTTTAAAGGATTGGTACTCCGGCTATGGTGAGATGGCAATCTTAAAGTTAAGTGAAATTTGATTCCACTTCGATACAAATGTTCGAACGTTGGAAATTTTAGTTGCACACATCTCCCACAATTGAAAAATGGCACTTAACGCACTCATTTGGAATTAAGGGTGAAAAATTATGAAATAAATAAAAATAATTGGAGTGTAGGATGTAAAAAAACTGTCAACTAATGAGTGGGGCATTGAAAACGAAAGAGGCCCTGTTTTCGAAAATCGCTTGAGGAATTTTATATTTGGGGGGGGGGACGAAAAAAAGGTCTGGGAAGCATGCTTCAGCGTTTCGTGAACGAGATACAAAACTGCTCTTATCCATCAATGAATTTCGAAGGTATTTTCAAGTAACAAAAAAGTTCAAGAACATGAATGCTGTATTATTGACGTGACGTGTCATTTCCGCTACATTTTTATAAAGAACATTGTTAATCTAATTTATGAAGAAAGAGTGCTCGAGATGAAATCGTTCTGCGAGTTCGCGTGACAGCGAGAAGATGATATATTTAACGAACGATGTGTGCCAATGAGGTTCGTTCATCGCCCAAAGGTGAACAACATTTAACAATTTATTGTACTAGAATAAGTACTGTACTGTACAACAAAATTTCTGGTTGATTATCTTCAATTAACTATTTTCGATCAAGCGTATACGATTCTTTCCTGCAACAAGGTCAAGACATCGAGGCGAGAGAGCAGATTTACATATTGGTCTTTTTAGCCCTACAGCTAAACGAAACAGTTTCAGATTAGAAGCTTAACCGAGACACAATCAACAATTGGAAAGTCTGTGGCTATCGAATTCTCGTGGTCATCCACAATGGTGCATTTATCATTGTTTCGGTCAACGGCGACCACAGATCTATCTCTTCAAGGCCGACAGTCCATTGTTCGAACTTTTTAATACTTTTTCATTTTTCCCGCTCCGTTCAAAGACGATACATTCCGATCACTTTTTACCGCTTCAATGATTTTGTTACCAAAAGAAATAATTTAATCTTAGGTTATCAGTTTACACTTATAGATCGAGTTACAAAAGTGAAACGCACATTTATTTTTATTTCTTATTTATTTATTACCTAACGTGAGCCAATACGTCCGCGTACAAAAGGTCATCGTCATATTGAGCTATCCAAAAAAGGGATCGAGAAGTGAAAGCTCACAGTTACAAATGCCTCCACCACCGCACCGGTTGAATTTTTGGAAAATTCAGAATACTGACATAATCTACTTGATTTACATCTGTGTTTCAACCAACACCTACACAAGTGAAAAGGTACATACCGGTTGGACAATCGCAGCTGTAGGTATGCTTATCTCTCTGCCGACACATGCCCCCGTTTTGGCAAGGGCTAGGATTACATGGAATATATTCGCTTTCGCAATCTCGTCCGGTGAATCCCTCGTCGCATGAGCATCTTGAAAAAAAAAAGAGAACAAGTTTATTAAAGGTTTTTTTTAAAGATTAGCTGAATAAATAAATAACGAAAAAAACTAGCCGAAAAACCGGCTGGTAAAGTTTGAATTAAGCCTATGCAAATATCCATATCGCTGTAAATCTGTCAACAGCAATCGAGATTGAATGTTTTCAAGAGCCCGAAATTCCGAGATCGTTAAATTTTATGGCCTTTTAACGAAGACAATGAAAATACGTCGGCCGTATTTTCGACAGGTCGATCAAATTGCTCTTACATTTCTGTCAGTAAATGTTATATGGTTTTGGTGTGCGTAAAATAATGTCTGAAGTTGAGGATGTCCGCCAATACCAATCGCAGTTCATCTTACAGTAATAAAAGTAAAATTTCTTCACTAAAAATTGTAGGTACTGTAAGTGCAATGGTACCAACTAATAGTATCTATTCAAAATGTTTCGATTTTTGGTTAACATTGATTTACTTAATTAATTGCCTTCATTTGAGGCTTATAACCGAACCTCAACACGTTTTCTTGATACTCTCGCCTTCCATCCAAACTCTAGGACTAGTTGTTATCTCCAGCTATCAAAACACACAAGTGATATTTGTTACCTTCCTTAAGAGATGACTATTTTCCATAATTTCAACATTTCCAAGATATAATAAACCTATCCCCATCTCATTATTTCTAGTAAGGACAAGCTGAATCGAGAATACCTTAAAAACAAGTTACTTGAAAACACTAACTTTAAAAAAAAATGTGCTAATTATGTCCTAATTGGTTACCGTATTAAATTTTGTTCAAGAAGATCGGGAGTAAATGAAAACTGACGGTATTAACGGTTGCAGACGAGGTACAAAAACTGCGATGCAGTATGAAATTTTTATGAGTGCGAGAGTAATTGGGGGCCTATGCTAAATTAACAGTTCATTTCAGCAGCACTGTAGTTATAATTAGTAAACAATAGAGAGGACTTCAATAACAACTGAAAACGTTTGATCTACATGATAACTCAAATCAGATAAAATACATATTAACAATTACTTTTATCGTTGTAGTAATTTACATAAAAGTAAGGAAAATGATACATTACTGGCGAATATTGAAGAACGAGACCCCGCCTGGGGTCGAGTACGTTAATTTCCGAGTCAAGTAATGTCATTTTACTCACGAGTTTTGTATTAAATTTTACCCGAAATAGTATTTTAATACAAAATTTGAATTTTCAAATAGAACCAACTCTTTTTCATGCAATAAATAATCAAAAAAACAATACTGTATTTCTAACCCCCCCCCACCCGTTTGAGAAACACTGCTCTCCACAAAATATCCACGTGTAACTAGATCGTGCTGAATCAACATGGCCCGATGACGATTTAAATGAATTTCTTTTTTGTCCTCCATCTCATTCCGTCAAAATCCAATATGGCGCCCATAAGAAATAAGAGAATCATAGCATGTAGCTTCTATATCTAGCGTGCTATGGAAATTCTGATAACAGATTCAGATTCTCGGAAAGAGTGCCCATACCTGGTGCTAACGAGAACCGTCCTTTTCCAACGGTTTAAGTAAGGAAAAATGAAATCGAAATTTCACATTTTCAGTTTTTATTTTTTTCATCTTCAAAAATGTTTCACTTTAGTCACAAAAATGGGCAACTTTGGCTTTATTTAACCTACATTCTCACTGTTACGGAGATCCCAATGGTGAACCACGAATTTGAACCATCCTCTACAGGAGTGTCTCATTCTCGACACTTATAGGGTACCTCCGTTATTGTTAGTAGGTACAATCAAAATAGTAATATAGACATCTGCTCTTTTTAGGTCAAACTTAAAATGGTAAAATCAGAATATGCGCTCGTTTAAGAGATGCGGGGGAAAATCAAAAAATTATCAATTTCAGAATGACCGTACATTTTCTTAGTTAAAAGAGATACAGAAAAATGAACAGTTTATTTATGATTCTTGAATAATCAGCCTTTTTCAAGGGTCAAGTAAAAGAGTTATCGGACTTAACCTCGTTTAGTCGAAAAAGATTTTAGAGTATTTCAAAAATTCAACTTTTTGGGTATTTATTTAAATATTTAAACCTTTTCTTATGTTCTCAAAATCGTTTTTAATCTTTTTGAATCTTTGAAATATTCGTGGTGATATCTTTTTAAATTCAAATGTATAGGATGTTCCATTTCAAAAAGTAAGATTATAGGTTCGATAACTTCTTTACCTGACCACGTATACTTATTTTGAAAACGGGACATTATTCAACAATGATTATAAAGAAACATTTGTGTACAAATTTTTCTGTCTCTCAACTAAGAGAATATATTTTTCCCTGTATTTCTTCAGCGAAACAATATTTTCAAATTTTACTTTCACTATTTTAACTTTGATTCAAAAAGAGCACATGACGCCTATAATTATGTACTTTTTTTTATAGTAATGACAATTATAGAGAATGAGATACCCTGCAAAAGTGTTGAAAATGGGACACCCTGTACAGTCCGCCCGTTAAGAGTTTGCCTCTTGTTGCGCAGGTGAATCGTGCGGTTGGTAACGATCGGCTTTTAATACCTATAAAAATTGCTTACCAGTGACGGCGGTCATATACCTACTACTCCTGATAAAAATTGTGCTATACCTAATAAAAAATCTCACGCCCTCACTGGAAATATCGACACTCCACAGATTTTGTTCAAATTTTTAGCGTTTTTTCTTCTCGTTAAAAATGAGTACCTACCTGGGGTTTAGCCTGGGGTAATAATATGCCGAACGTAGTGCTTGCCACACTAGTTCCCAGGAATTCTTTCCAATTAGGGCCGGATTAAGTGGTCCATACCCACTTATTCCGTAAAACGTCGCCAGATGTTCTAGCGCGGCGCTATTATTATAATAGGCATGAGGAAACGAAAAATAAGGGACAGGATTTTTGGGGGCCCCAACGGCACTGAACATCTTTTTTTAAATAGCAACCTCAAATTTTTATTAACTTATTGAAAAAACCTTATGTTTCTGCGTAACCTACAAAAATGAGGTTTTATTGCAAAAAAACGGATAAAAAAATGTCAAAGTTAAAAAACTAAAGCAGTTAATAGTGACGTCATACACTGTTTGTTCAAATAGTAACCCATATTTTTTATTAACGAGAAAAGTGGTTATATGTACTCGTTCAAATACGAATATTAAAATTTCGTTTTTTTAGAGTTTAGGTAACTTAAAATATGGAATTCGGAACAGAACAGTAATACAAATAGCGGACTGTTATATACAATACTTTTGAAGCAAGCATTTTTGTCTAGAAAAGATATCAGTTTCAGGGGATGATTTATTGAGGTTTATAAGATCAGACGAATTGGAGTGTAGCGGTCATTTCTTTTGTGAGTTCCGGTCAACTTTACGACTACCAATTTCGTAATCTTATATTTGAATGTCACTTAATTCATTTATATGTGTCCCATTTGTGTTGGGACAATCGATTTTTGCGGAAACAACGGGGATATTATATTATATAAATTTTAATGATGCTATGCACATTTTCACATAACTGTCCCTTAAGGATCAAGTGTAGGACAGCTAATTGATGTGCCGTTTTCGCCTTTAAAATGGCATTTTACATCATCACACAAATTCGCCTAAATTAATCACGTTTCGTGGTCGTCGACCAATATGACGTGGTCGTTGATTCTTAATCGACGGGTAACATAAGTAATTCACAAAAGTACTAAATTCAAACACCAAGCTTAACATGAAAAAATTATTTGAGTACTAACAGAACAACTTGAGCTTTGATGATAATCGACCAATTTTAATTTATTTCCCTTGTTCATGCTTCTCATCAACAATACGCCACGACCACAGAGTGGAATAGGTAGGTATGTGTAACGTCATCCATAATGTTTGTAACAAATTGAAAGAATAATTTTATCGTCCGGTTTGATGCTGAACCTATGAAAGTAGTTTATCTTTGGTATAGCTTCCGAGATATTCCGCGGAGATAATATAATGTTTATAGTTGAGCAATGCAATGTTGTAGTAGTAACAAGATGCAATCATTTGAATGCCTAGTAATACAAATGTAATGTCTGTTATTTCCTACTGTGACCGTTATGAAGTCACGTGCAATATCTATTAGGCATTGTTCCATTAATTAATGCTACTGTAGCGTAATGGGTCAAATCGCGCCGCATGCAATCCACTACATCATGAGGATGCCGCACGATTTTTATTATTATGTTGCGCCATGTAAATTTTGAAGTGAAACAGATTTCTTGAATTCGTACTTTCACACATGGGTTCTGGTTCAGCTGGTGTAGGTAAACCTTTTATGTGTGCGGTTAGTGTTCTTTTCAAGTACTTTAAAGTTCAAATGTTTATATCAAGTTCTGAAGATGCCATAAACGGGACTGGTTTAACAACAACGCCGCAGCCATTTCAGTCCTTGTCATGCATGTAATTTATCTAAGAGATTTAATTATGTAAAAAATAAAACTATTCATTTCAAAATTAAGTACATTTAACATGTATAAAGCTACTGTAATCCTAATTGGACATTATTAATTATTACAAATAAATCATGTACATCTGCTACTTTATTCAACTCCCTGACGTGCATAGTTTGTATCTGCTCTCATCTTTTAATTTATTACCTAATCAAGAAATAATAAAAGTTTTAAAACTGGGAGTGGATACTATCAATTATTCGCCCAAAATCACGGCGTTTAAGACGTCTACTGCACTTGAAAGTAAACCACTATAATGCTACTTAAATTTCTTCAAAGTTAGACACTAACCAAAAATATATTGCCTGCTATATGCGTTATAAGCGTGCGTAAAAATTTTACATGATTAGATTCGTTGGAACCGGCTCCCATAAAACAAAAATCAGGTGTAGGTTTATTTAGAAACAATCGACGTTTGTAGGAAGCAAAGCCCATTTCAAAAATACATCCTGAAGCCCTACTTAGCATTATGTGCACAACACACCAAAAAAGTACGTGATATCAATCCTAATGATGAGACTGTTCATTATATGGTACACAATTTCTAATTTGTTCATAAAGAAATTACAGACCTGCAATTCACTTTACATGTGCATGTGAGCGTTGTACAGTTATTTAATTTAATGTAGTGTAATCTGTATGTTCGTCTAACCTCTAACATAAATTATAAAATTCCTTCATACCCGTAAAACCAAATTTTTGCCATGCGTTCTCATATGAGCAAATACTGTATGATAAGATAATACATAAAAGAAAATTTTAATCTGTGTGTTAAAACTTCCACTATTGTTTGTATTTACCGTAATAATTACCAAACCTGAAGATTATTCCATCCTTCACAGCATCTCGGTTCTAAGTACGATGGTATTTTGTCGAAAATGATCTTATAACTGGTAACACTCAACGTTTTTGGTGAAGATCGTAGTACAAGGATTTCTATACAGCAGTGAGTGCATAACTGAAAATCCGCAAATTTGGAACATAATCTATTAAGTGAATCAAGTGAAATGTTTCTCAATCCAGACTTAACTATGGGATATGATGGAATTTTGTGTTTTATAGAAGTTGATTTGATCAGGATATTTTGCTGTGTGTTATCTGTGACAGAGCTAAATTGTAGAGACCGTTTTGGCGAGTCGTTTTTGACACGAGTTGCCTTGTCGGCGCACCGTGGAACCCACTGATGAAAACAAAAACGGCGGTATAATAATTTAACGAAGGGCACATGACATGGTCTTCTGAGTACCATGTAGACGCTTTTGGAATAATTAGGTAAGGTGTATGTTTTTCCTTTTAGAAATATTTGTAAATGCGTAATTTTTGTTTAAATTATATTGCTTTACAGTTGGAAGTAAGATACACCTGGTTAAATTTGCGTGTCTTATAAAAGGTTTTATTTGATGCTTTTTACTGTCAGGCGAAATTTAATTAACGCACGTGTTTTTTCGCTGAGAAGAAAATGGAAGTGTGACGGAGAATTGCGAGGGTTTCATGTCGAGAAGCGAGGACGGTTGGCGCGTTCCGTAGCGGCTGGCGTTTATCTAATCCAATTGTGGTTGGTGATTTATTTAAAAATTCATGAAGAAGTTGACTGTATGGTGGAAGTGGTTTTTCTTTAAATATTGAAGACGTGACTTTTTTAAAATCTTTTTTTGCGGCGGTTTGAGGCGTGCACATTTTTGTACTTTAAATTTTCGGGCGGTCAGCCTGACGAAAGTAATTACAATTCTAAATCTAATCGTAAAATCTGAGCTAGCGGTGCAGGTGCATGTAAGTGACTTAGTGACCGTTGTACGTAGTATTTTTAGCGCATTTCCACAAAAATAAAAATGCGCTATTGTGGCCACTTTGTCGGTCCGTCCGTCCGTCCGTCCGGCTGTCCGTCCGTCCGCTCGTTTTGCGACGCTACTAGTTCTTTATCTTAAGAGCTATTGTTCTACTTTTTTCGCTATTTGGTTCGTTATGGTGTCGAGTCTTGTACAAAGGAAGGAAATTTTTCTGTACCGCTTACAAAAAAAAGTTATTGTAAAAAAACAAAAAACCGTTTTTTACATGTTCCATAATTTTACACTTTTGCCGTTTATTAACGATCCTAGAGATCGTTTATAATTTTGCATTGCTATCTGTCGTCTGCCTGTTGGTCTGTCCGTGTGTTCCTTTGTCTGTCTGTCCATCTATCTGTCCGTGTGAACGATAACTTTGTTTAGAAATGTTCGATCACTTTTACATCTCCGTTAGTTATGAACTGAATTGCATGAAATTCAATATGGGCATAGCTTTAGCCATATAATACGCAACGCCAAAAGTTGAATCGAATCGATTAAAAATTCACAGTGCCCTTTTCGCATCTCGACCATTTATAAACCGAATTGCAAAATTTTTTACTTATAAAAGCATTTGAATGAAATTTGATACCTGGAATAAACGAAAATCAACTGCCAATTTCAAAATTTAGTTTTGCGCATGCGCAGTGCCAACTTTTTTATTTATGGAAGAATTTAAACGAAATTTGATACATAGGCACTTGGGATAAACGAAAATCAAACGCCAATTTCAAAATTTGGTTTTGCGCATGCGCAGTGCCAACTTTTTTATTTATGGAAGAATTTAAACGAAATTTGATACATAGGCACTTGGAATAAAGGAAAATCTAGCTCCAGTTTCAAAATTTTATTTTGCGCATGGGCAGTGCCAACTTTTTTATCTATGGAAGCATTTAAGTGAAATTTGATATTTAGGCGCTTGGAACAAAGGAAAATCTAACATTAGTTTCAAAATTTAGGTTTGCGCATGCACAGTTCCAACTTTCTTATTTAGAAAAGCATTGAAATGAAATTCTTCTCATAAGCTGACATTGAAGTAGCACGACAAAAATGGATTGCCCATGTGCAACGCTATCTTTCATATTTGTGGCCGGATTTTTACGATTTTATAGAAGTTGCTTACAAATGGGAAATGAATGCAAGTGGAAATGCGCTTTATGTAAATCGTTTACGATTACTTTTTAACTTGTTTTATTTGGCACTAAACGTGGGGCGCACAGTAATATAAAAACAGAATCTCAAAAAATTACCAAACGAAAACTTAAAAGGGTTTGAACCGATTGTAGACAGACACGGTAAGGAATGAATCATGTTTGGGCGGTGTTTTATTTCCAAATTTTATGTTATTAAAATTTGCTTGCGTAGGCACACGCAATTTGTCCACACGCTCCTGATTATTAGGGTACATTTCCAATATATAAAACCACTCTGTGTTAAATTACAGGTAGTTAATTAACCCTGTTTCATTTCTAAACGGAAATTCTCATGGTACAGATAAAACACCTCCCAAATGTTTGTCAGCGCGAATTACAGATAACCGACATAACCGAGTTGGCCGCTTCACGCTTATTCTCTCGCGGTTCGACACGAATCGGTTCAACGCGAATTTGAATAACACAAAATGGTACTTGACATGGCCTGAACGCGCTTCACGGCTCAGCGCGGATTCTCTCGCTTTTTGCCGCGAACAACCAACTTCCCAGCACTTTACTTTTTTATTGACATCTATCCCGTGACGCAAAAGTTTTCTACCAATAAATTAATCTCGAAATTAACTTTACACAATTGCTTGAAAGCGATACATAGATTCAACTTAGAGCAATTTCCTGTTTATTCAGCAATTACCACACGACGCAGCAGGCTCTATAACGCCGCCTGAAAAATAAACATCTTTCCTGTAATATGAATGATATGAACGCCATATCCCACGAGTAACCGGCGCCGCAAGCTTTCTAACGCAATTATCAAATCAGGACCGTACCCAAGGACTACTCGGACATGGTGACAAACTATCACAGAGAAGCGAATATCGTGGTGGCTTCGGTGACGGCGATGTTATATTTGGAGGAGTTTTCGTAAAAGAAAATTTTACAAGGCGCATTTTAACACAGAAGTAGAAAGGGGCTCTAAAACTAATGGAAAGCGATTACGAGGACTGTCGTGTAGTGGCTGTACTGTAAAACTCCTATGCGTGTGCCGTCGATCGAGTGATTTTGTTATAGAATTATAATTAATAACAAGCGATCCAGTTCGTTCATGATTTTGGACTTTCTGTCCACTGTCGTCCGTCCATCTCTGAACATGATAACTCGCGAACGGTTTCGAATTTTCCAATTCTGTCTTCAGTATTATGTTTATCGGCACTCAAGTAAGAGCTGATTAAATTTTCAGTGACCCAGGAGCTCCTGTCCGTCCATCCATCTCTAACAAATAAAGCAAACGAGCTCCTGGATCTCTGAAAATGTAATCAATTCTTCTTGATGATGATAAATATAATACTGAAAACAGAAATGGAAAATTCGCCGAGAGCTTTAAATTCAACCTCATAGATCAATGGTTCTACCATAGGAAAAGAAGCATTTTTGTGAACACGAAACCATTTCGTTTCCAAGCTTCTTGATTTTTATATAATACCGTATTTGATATATTTATTCATTCTATAGGAAACTTCTTCTTTTTTGCCCATAGTGGTATTTGTATGGAACTAAAAATAGGTTTCGACCTTTTTGGCAACAATTGTATAAAAAAGAAGTTACCTTAACGAACAAATTTCCTTGAAAATGGAAAATTTGTCTGATACGTGTCTTCGCACGATTGTGCACGGGTGCACCATCCTGTTGAAACCAACAGTTTCCAACTTTTGTTCTTTCTGTGTGCCTATTGGTAATAAATATAAATATTAAAAAATAAGGTTGATAATGATAAAGTTAATTTCTCCGTAACGAAACGTTGTATTGAAAATCTCTTAACGGTGTAAGAGCTCAGAAAGGGTCAATGAGAAAGTGTTTTTAATTTTGTTGCCTATTAACATCAGAAAAAACGGTAAATTTCGGTTTTCCTATGGCTTCCGAGATCCCCATAATAGACATTCTTATTATTATTATTATCCACTTATCTTATCACACAATGTATAATCAAGGAAGGCACTGTTTGTTCTAAGAATCATTTATATTATATTTCAATTTTCCTTATACTATTTGGAGTATAAAGTTATGATCTAGGTGTGGGTTTCAATTAAATTGATTGATCTATCAATGACCTATATAAGCTACAACTTAGCAACATCCCTTCTAATTCCAATGTTATTTTTACAGAAATATACTTTGACAATGATCTGCGCAAAAAAACATGTAAAATATTATTTCTTAATTTTAGTCTGCGAGTAGAGCTGGTCATCAGCAGGGATGTATGATGTGATGACAGTATCGATACGTACCGTTAGTTAACGACACATCGGCCGTTATCGGCACATCAATGTTGTTATAGATATATCGACAGTTCTGTCTATCGCAATATTAAAAGCATGTAAAAACACTTTTTTCTATTTCGGTGTTACAATGAGAATTTTGTGCAACTGTTTTCGGGAAAAACAGTGTTTCAATGAGTTCCATTGTAACATTGTTTTTGGTAACTTTTCATTTCAAGTTGGCAGTTTGCCAAGACGTCAACGTCAAATCATCAGATGTGAAATCAAATTACATACGTAAAATTTATTTGTTTTCCTTGATTTTTGGTACACGAAGAACTTAATACATTCCAAATCAGCAGTTTACACATTCACCATAAATAAATTTATCTACGAGTAAAAAATTACACATTCACGGAATTTAACGTTTCCAAATGTCAGTGTTGTATTTATCTACGCTGCCAACTTAAAATTTGTCAACGTAAATGGTGTTGCCAACTTAAGACATATTAATTCTAAAGTTTCCTGTAGTTTTTGATAATTACTTTTTAATTAAATTAAAGCCCCGAAATAGAAAAAATAGTATGAAAAACGCGTGTTACAATGCTTTATTGTAATACTCTTATCTTGTGGACACTCGTGGCTCCGCTTCGCTACGCCACTCGTGCCACAAGATAATCGTATTACAATAGGTCACATTGTAACACTTGTCTTCCAATACAACTATTTTGTGACAATTCATTTAACTAAGAATACTAACGTTGAACTAATCATATCAGAATTACGTGCAATGTTTTAGTGTACAATAGTGATAAAGAACATTCTCTACATACATACTAATGAGTAATGAGTAATGACACAGGAACAATCTTTCGTTAACGAAGGTGTTGCGTCCCCGTTGTTCGATTCCGAAATTCTTTTACCCTTCAAATATTTATTTGCGCACGTATAAATAAACCGTGTCAGTCACAAGAATTTAATAGAAGTAACGACACTTTTTACATAATATACTCTGTGCCAATGTTATAACTATTACTTCGTGGAAAAAATAATCCCAAAGCACAACTGACCTGTTACACAATACATACTCGTACATTTTATTCGGACAGGAACCCTTGCATCATTCTGAACCTTAAATTGACCCTGCTTAGCCTAATAGATCCGGTTTATTGTGGCATAGCTTTAAAGCTAAACCAACCAGTTCATAAAAATTCTTCTTAAGCATATTCAAATGAGACAGTCGATCATCGAACCGGATAAACCTTTTTACGATCGGATTCGCACATATCACAAGTTATGAAAACTCAAGATCATGTTTCTCACGAATTGGTACTAATTTATTTTATCTTTGCTCAGATAAAATTTAGATTGCAATCAAACTGTCTTATGAATACAATTGAATGTCATTGAAAAGGTTATAATCATTTGTTCATCTCTCAGCATCGCTACACTATTGGTAAATCGTGATGACTGGTTTCATATCAGTTTTCCATAGTAGTAATCGCATATTCCATGTATATAATACCTTTTCGTGCTTTAACCTCCACAAATCCATGTCTACTTGTTTACACATCACATCTGTAATGCAATAATATTCAAAATTACAAAGCCCATCACTCATGTAAACCATAAATTATGGCATAAATCAATCACACTTGGCAGTAAACATTTCGTCCCAAGATACGACGATACTGAAAATTCGGTTGGCAGTAACCAATAAGCATCGTACTATTGACTTGCCGACGGGAAGGTTGTCAGTGGCCACTACCTGATCAGTTTTACAGTCTCTGAAACACGAAACCGGAACTTTTACGCTGTAATAAAAATATACAGACATGTGACCCTTCCATTAATTCCTTTTCTACTTCACCTGATAATATTACATTTACTACTTAACTCACAAATAATTCACGTAAATACGTGTTATTTAACATGCAAATTGAGCATCTAAGTAGTACAGAGTGTATCTAATGCACCTACATTTTCGGGATTAAGTTTTGTTATGTGCTGAAGCCAAGTCCTGCGGAAATCTTTTTACATTACTTGCAGTGTTGTTTTTTTTAAATGTAAAAATGAATATTGTGCGCATAAACAAGTAGAAAAGGGTGTGTGTCCTAACATACTCGGCCTTTTCACGAATTTTCTTTTATGTCCTGATGGCATGATCGTATTATGTAATTAAAGTATGCAAAAATAAAAATTATATTATACGGCGCGGCGTCAAAAACAATCAATACTATCTATCAAGTAAGCAACGGTTTATTATAGAATCTGTAGGATACTTGATCATTTCTGAAATTATTTTATTCCAACCGCTCAGGTGTTTTATTGTTTTCGATTTTGGGTTTAGTATGCTTCTATTTCTTCGTTGTTGCTTTATTGTAGAACGTAGATCATCACTTTCGATTTTTCAACATAAACTGCTCATATATGTACGGTTTTCAGTTTGTTTCCAACTTATTTGTTTCGTGTCTTGTTCAATATCAAAGTACTTCCTGTTTTATTTAAATACATTTTACTATATTGTTTCTCTTTTTCTTCTTGTCTGCAATTATATTTACGCATTCTTTCATTAAACTGGGCTATGTGTCAAGTTCTGCATTCATTTTCACTTGTACCTACCACCACGTAAACAGTCCCGAATTTCAATGTTAAATGGTGACATACAGGGTGTTTTAAAGAACAGCGAATGTAGAGTATTTTGAAATATCTTTTTAAATAACTTCGATAAAAAATAAAAAAACATTTTTCAAAATTTCACTTTTTTCAGGATATCTCCGAAAGTTCAGTTCAGTTTCAAAACGGCATCTTGTTAATCATCAAAATACGCAACTTTGCCAAACTAAAACTACCTACCTGTCTCTTACAGTTTCCAAGATCCCCATGGTGACCCTCAAATTTGAATTAGCCTGTATATTTTTAAATTTACCATGTATACAAAAATTTGCAATACAAAAAACGTTACAGTGAATGGTATGATTTTTATTTGTAATTTAACTTTAAACGAAATTAGAATTAGGCGCGCAATTCGATCTTTCCGTTTCGCGGAATAATAATGAAGACGTGTGCGCACGTTCATGATTCATTAGAGACGCGTGAAGCAGACAATGCAAACTTGGCGTATTTTTTTATGTGGGGTCTAATTAGTTATATTAGGTGGAAAAAGTGCTAATTAGAGTGCTTTCACATACACATCAACAATTGATGAACGAATCGAAACAATTGTTAACACCCATCGGCCAGTTTAGAAGAGGTGATTGTGGTTTACCTACTTAACGTTTCCACTTCATGTATTGGGTTGTTTACACGGGGACAGTCGAACTAAATTTTAACCAAATTTTAAGTCACTTGGACCATTTGAACAGCGCGAATGTGGCAAGTAACAAGTGATGGAGCAAGTAAAAATTTATACACTTGGATAGAATTTTTTCTATTTTTTCGAGCAAGTTGCTGCATGTATTGGTTTACTTGACTCGTCTGAACACACAAATAAGTAATAAGTGATAAGTTCATCGGTTCGTATATGGTATCATTGTTTAAATTAAAGTATTTAAACAATGGTGGTGTGTAGTTGAATTGTGTATTGTAGGTATTAGTAGTAGATTTGATACTACTTTTGAAAATGACATCAAAGTGGACAGAAGTTACCACAGTAAAGTTTGTGTCGCAGGATATAATAATAAGAATAATAATAATATTGCCTTTATTTAACAAAAAAAAGTAAATGAACAAAAGAAAAGTTAGTGCAATGCGAAGTTCAGATTGACAATAAGATAATGCCATCTGTTCTTCCACTTAAAGTACCTTGCTATTTTGAATTCCGATCTACGAAAAAAGAAAAAAATTACGTTATAAAAATAAATATAGAGTATGCGAAAAAAAGAGATAAATATACACTGCATCCAATTAGATATACTAATCTTCCTAAATATTTAGAAATTTAGAAATGGAGCACTTACTTAACCTGTGTTTGTTTGGACCCTGAGCAGATCTTTGTGAATAGTGGATTTGAATGTCTTTGGAATATTAAACATTTAGCTCGACATTCAGAATATAGGAATAAACAATTTCAATTCATTTTTGTTTTCCTAAAGTCGTTTGTGTTTATTTTTTCTTCGCATATATCTTTGTTTATTTTTTCTAATATAATGTTTAGAATATCGCGTAATATATTATTAAACTGCTGCCTTAAGATTCATTTCGTCGATTTGCATTTTTGAAAATTTTAGAACTTACCAATTTTGAACTTAAAGCAGTGCGAACAGCACTTGCAGAAAAAGCGGTAACTTAAAACTTAGCACTTACCTACTGCCCTCGAGTAAACATGCCATATGAAGAAACAGCCATTTTATCTACATAGCTTTGGTTATTCCTTTCCAAAATTCCAACACGTATTTTATGAAGAATTGGCCGATCAAATCGAAGAAAAAGCATGTAAGATTGTAGGAAGACCTTCATTGTCATAATCCTTTATTCAACATTTTATATGTACTTAAACTGAATTGCGTCTACGTTTCTCTGAACTATTCGTTATATCGTTTGCGCGTAAGACTTTTGGGGTAAATTATAATTCAATTTATTATTAGAATATTCGTTCAAGTGGTTGTGATAATCTACCCCTATGATTAGGCAACACACTTTTACATCTGAAATAAAAATACGACACGCTCTGTATGTAACCAATCGTGCTATTATATTCGTTATGGCTGGCAGGCCGGCTGTCCGCGTGAGATCTCAACAACTACAATAGCTAGAGAATTCAAATTTTCACTAAAAGCTTTCTGCTATAGTGTAGATGTGCAGGCACTAGTCTATTTTGAGTTAGATTACTTGTGAGATCGATAATTGAAGAAAATAATTTCGATATGGGTTTCGGAGGTGCTATAATTTTACCGTTAGATAGCGCTACCAGTATAAAAACTTATTATTTACTTTGTGATTTGTTTTACAAAATAAAGACGTACCCTCAATTGAAATTAAATCAAATTAATTATTTAACGCAGCCAAAATTACTCGTGAGATCGATAATTTTAAACTTCGCTACTAAAATACTGACCTGCATTACCAAAAATGCGCTTTAATCATGCATATGCTGATTTACAATTTGTTTAATCTATTTTAGCTTGGATTGCATACCTGGCATTGTCACGTGCACTTGTCTGTGTTAAATTAATGGAGGATGTCGGAACCAAGTCTTGCCCATTTTGATGCTCTTTAGGTACATGCAATTTATCATTTTACTATTTGTTTTGTCTAAATTGAGCCGTAGATATGTATGTTGTATGTGTTGTATGTCTTGTTTACATTGCAACCTATAACGTTTGCATCATAAATAAAGCAGACGATATGTGGTTATATATTTATTACAAGAAAAATTGGGAACGTTGTGCTCAGATATAGAGCCTAGCAAAATCAATACGTTGCCCGAATGATACCTTCAAATCAATAAATAGTGTCAAATACAGGTAATCAGTACTCAGTATTTGACACTATTTATTGATTTGAAGGTATAATTCAGGTAACGTATCGATTTTGATAGGCCCTTTATCTAAGCACAACGTTCCCAATTTTTCTTGTAATAAATATACCCAAATTAAGTGTTGGATATACCAATACCACATGATTTATTACCACATAATACATAATAGTGGGGTAGATAAATTCCAGAATATGCTTGAATCGTTCAGATGTTGATACAAGCATGAAATTTGGCATGAATGAATCCCAGTAAAGTTACTGTTTTATATATAAACGCTGACCACTTAAAAATTTAATATGGTCGCCGGGTTTCCAAGGTGGCGGCACATATTAATTATCATTTGGTAAGTATCTTTCAAATGATGATATCCAAACGTAAAATTGAGATGAATAGTTCAAGGTTGTGGCAAATTATGCCTTTTGGGTTGCCTATACGTAGGTGGTATGTAGAAGAAATGCGGAATCAGTAGCGGGCGAAAACACACATTTATCTGTCCATTTTAAACGTTTTGCAGCTGCAGCTTAACAATATATTCTGTGATTCCAAACATAAAATGCAGAATCAGTAGCGTGTGTTAAAATTAATTTTCTCTCATTGTAGTCTAATTAAAGATCTCATCGAAAGGAACCGTTTTCTACCAACTACTGCCCTTTTTTCTGTCCTCTTACCAAAGTACGGGGTGGAGGGGGAGGGGGAGTGGAACTAATTTTATCCTTCATGGTACTCTAATGAAAGGTCTCAACGAAAGGAATTAATTTCTACCAACCATAGCCCTCCTCCTCGGCCTCTTATCATGATCGGGTATATTACCTCATACCTCAAGAATGGGTTGTAGGAAGAGGGTACTCACAAAGGGCGATTGAGACGTCTGCAAGAAATATATCCATTGGTGATGTCAAAACAAAAGCTATTTCGGTTTTAAAAAATGCGCTTTATCTGCACAAGAGTTGTGCACAATTTATACTTGTTTTCTTATATCATCTTTGGGTACAGAAACGAAGCTTAGATATTTATGATGAACTGTATGAATGTAATTGCTTGCTATGCTTTTGATATAAGAGAGATGAAGTATTGTTAGAGGAAGGCGTAATAAACAATTGATGGTGGAATGACGACATCTTGTATTCGATTGAATTGTTGTTCGACGAAGGCGCATATGCAGGCTAATTCTAACTTCGACGGCTCATGCACCATGCAAAATACACAATACTATATAATAATAATTGAATTCATAATGACTTTAAGAATATAATATCAGAATATCAGACCCGTATTTAAAAAATGTAGTTGATAATGGTTCCGCAAAGCCGAGATGTTAAAAAAATTAACAACGTCGTCACCTTTTAAAAGTTGCTATGAAGAAAGTGTCATTGATTTGCCCTAGGTCAGATATTAATTAACGTCAGAAAAATAGTTCGTAAAATCGAATAATCCGATTGTTTCAAAATATTTCAAAAAATCAAAAAATTTTTCAAGAATTGCTCAATGCTATCTTACACCTTTTATTGCGCAACTTTTCTCCCATTTAACCAAAGTTGTATCTCTCAGAATGCCCATAGTGAATCTCCTTATCTCTGATAAGAGTGTATTCATTTGGTATTTTTGTATCGTCTGATTTAAAATCGAAGCTGAAGTATATAAATCTATCCAAAATTCTTTCATTTTCTAATGAATTCCGTGATTATTAAGAGTACTGCCAAGGATTGTGATTTCTGACGATTTAGGTGACTTTCAATAGAGGAACATGTACTTTCTATAATAGTGAGACACCCCTCGTACGTATCTGTCTGTGGAGTTAAAAGGGGAAGAAATGAGCTATTTCTGCACTTGTTTCAATGTATCTTTGGTTTACTGTGCTTACAGGGTAGTTAGTTCATACACTTGCACTATATGATCTCGAACATATCTGGAAAACAGATTCAGTACATGATTTAACGGTAAAAAAAATTGCGTTTTATACGACCTCTATAGATAGTAAGTGTTGTACACGGTAATGGAAAACTCTGATCACAAGTGAAATAAAAGCACTCGCGAACAAGTGGCACATCCAGTTTGCTTTTACGATGTAATTGAACTCCTATTTTAAACCACACCTTGATCAAGATTTAAAAATCAATTCCATAGTGGCGTACAATAAACAATGAGTTCATTGTGGCCGTAGCTCTTGTGCTTTGTAAGAGCAAATCTCAAGATGAAATACTTTCGGTAACAACCGGGAAGTAATCTTCGTTACTCTACCAACATAAACTTTAATTTTTTCTGTACCTTGAAGGCTGTCTAATACAAAATAAAAATTACAGTTAGAAGAAATAAAACGTACTCGAGTGGAATGAACAATGTACACGACACTTAGGACATTGTTTCTCAACCATATGTGGTTTATAAATAACACTAGAAAACACGAATCGTGACCAATATCATCATTATAGATAGAGGCCCCACAAGAATATTCCGTATTAAAATCATTTTTAGAAAAACCACTTTCATGAAAAATCGATGGGTAGGTACATACTTTATAATTCCACGTCCCGCCTATAGTACATAATCGAAATAAAACTTTCATTCAACTTTCTAATCTAATAATCTACGGCAAACTAATTGATACATGATTGACTTAAAAGTCGTCGAAATTGACAGATTGAAAATCACTTAACATTTCCCATCAGTAATCGAATTCGTTGTATACTCTTTCACATGATGTAATTTTTAGTAAACGTAAATAAATAAAAAATTCCGCACTTGAAATAAAGAACTTTAAAGTAAAGTAGGCACTCTAAATGCACTTTAAGTTAAATACCAAATACACTTCTCGTCGTGCATTTTTATGGACTTTAAAAGCGAATTAGAATCCTGAATGTTGTAAATACAGCCGCTTGAAAAAGCAGAATCTACCTTACATGGATTGATTAAGTATGGTATATTTGAGTGAGTCCTTATACTGACGAACAATTGCTACGTTGATCATCTAATTTGGACAATATGCACGTACTTGAAACACTTAACATAGAACAACAATCCATTGTTGATAATTAAATATTCCCTATTAGGTCTCTTATCTCACATATGGATTGGTACTGTGTTGGAAATAATAGTTTTCCCACTTATTCGAATAACGAGGAAATTGCAAAGTAGTAGGTAGAGTTAACAGTAGTTCTCCTTACACCTGCGGTAATCAGCTTCATTACCACATAAGAGATTAAAAAATCGACCTCTATTCTACCTTTATACGATTTCATTAGTAAACTTTTGGTGTCGAAACAACACTTAAAATGCCAATTATGTGGACCAACAAATTTTTCAGTCGTAGATTTTTTAATACCGATTTATATTACACGCAGTTTGGTATATGCAAATAAGATTGAGATTAGAATTTTAAGTATCGAGAAATGGTTGATAAGAAGAATAACGTAGGAGTCATATTTTAGTTATCGGAATATGTACCTATGCGCAGAATGTCCATTAGTTTCTGATGACCGGTATGCAAATCAAAGTGCTTTCAAGTTCAACCCACGGAAACGTCTCAGTTTAATCTCATGTCGTAAATTAACCAACTTTTGAACTACTGTACTAACCGAAGATGAAATATTAAATCTTAATTACTATAGAAAATGAAAATTAATGGAAAAGCAATGTTTACTCTTGGGAAAATTTTTGAAATTATTTCAAACCGTAACGAGATTAGAGAAGTTTACTGCAGTACTACTCAACGAAAGTATGAGAATGTAAACAAAAAAAGAAACAAAAACAAGGTAGGGAAAGTAACGGCTTATGTCGTATGTTTTTTTAAAATGTTGCCGCGTAATGTATAATTAATTTCTGTAATTGAATTTACTTCGTAGCATAGTGATTCTTAATTCAATTTCGATATGATTTGATTTATAGTCGTGTTGAATGTTATTGTTTGGAAAATGTTCACATTAATTTGGATTAATGTAAATAAGTTTTTTTTTTAATGTTCACTCGGAGGTGTAATAGTAATTGATTCTCGATTGATTTTAGTATGAGTAACTTTCCTGTATTTGATCGATGGTTGGAGGATAATCCATATATGAGAGCACTTTTGTACAGTAGGTACTCCTTAAGATTCGTGATTTCAACTTACTGCAGAAAGCAAAACCACTCGTTGAGCAATAATAGCGTTAGTTCGTTGTATTGCTATCAAAATTTGCAAATATTTTGTATAGATAGACAGAAACCTGATTAAAAACGACATTTAAAAGATCTGAAGAATCGCGTACGATTTGTAGGGGAATTTCAGCTCGCATTCGGAAACACGACTTGTTCAATAGCACTGATCCTTGAACTCATAGTAATTGATTGGGGAAGATTTGACATCCCTGTCTTTTTTCATTCTCGAGTAGACAAGAAACAGACGGACAGGCAAAACCATCACATAAGAGACCCCTAAATTCCCTAAAAATGCGTTAAATTAATTTATGTTAACTGAGGCTGGAGTGGAGCCACGTCATTTTGGTGCTTTCTTATGTACATGCAATTTATCATTTTACGAGTTGTTTTATTTCAATTGATCATTTATGTGTTTCAATGTGTTTTTGTACTAAATTGATTGATCTGCTTCCATTTGCATTTATGATATCTCATTGGTCGTGGTTTTGTGAATTGTTTGATTCGATTACTTGATTTTTATCGTACAACTTGAGATGTTTTATTTGTGAATTTTTCTTATTTGCATTTTGTTGTCGTTGATTTATTTAATGTAAGTATTTGTGTGAAGGACCAAAACAAAAACTATTCCCCATAAAACTTTAATTGTAAAATTCAATTACGGTGAGTAATAACATTTAAAAGTGTAAAACACAACTAGGCTACAAATAGAGTATATTAATTATAAAAATCAAATACCTAATAGACCAATTACCTTACACTTACAGTAATCGTAAAGTTTAATGTTCAAAAATGTTAAAAAAATTGAAGAAGTCGAAGTTACATCACTAAAAAACGGAGTTAAGAGCAAAATACTGAAAGAAATATTTGTGTGGGCTATGCCGGGTTTTGTGCCGTAGAAGGTTTCCATGACATTGCCTTGTTGTGTACGTAATATTGTAACGGTTTATTTTCTTACCCTTAAGGCCTATTAAGTCTTCGAAATACTTTGTTTCATTTTCTACTCTTCTTTCCCTACAATTCGAATTCAAATTTAGTAACTTTCTCATCTCTTTATTGTTATTACCTGTAGCTGATAACAATTTCCTTTTCCCGTATACTCTTATCAACTTTCACTTTTCCTGTAGACATCTTGTATGAAGTACATGTGATTTCACCAAGTCTTTAATTACAATTATATTGAGCTTCTAAGGAAGGATTTGTAGAGAATTGGTTGTCAGAGAAGATTAAGTACGTGCCGTTTGATATTTTGGTGGTTAATTCTCGCGCATATATTGCGGATCTTCCGTCACATTCACCATAAGCTCGCTCGTCATCTCAAGAGGTACGACTCTGTTAGCTGTAATTGTCTACACATTATCGATGTTTCTTTTAGCTTTTTTTTTACGTCTACTTTATTTCGTTCGTCGTCTTCAAGTTTCCTTGGAGGTTTCATCACCCAACGTTGGATTCCATCATCTACAATAATCAGAACCAGACATCCTTGCCTATCGTGATACTTACCGATATCTCCCGGAACCATCTATACCTACGTCTTGCATGCGTTGTGTTCTGGTTCGCATCACCAAAGCCACATCGATTGTCAGCCGTTAGTCACACCATCCACTCCGGTCACCTTAATTGGCAAGCTACACTCTCCGGCAAAGGTCAGGCTGTAATTGTTGTGCCATCTCCGTTACATCGTCACGGTGGTCAAATAAAATAAAGGAAGGGAATTCATTTGTCGAGCCTCTATCCTATCTTACCTATCTCCTCTTGTTCCTTCATTCTTTTTCTTCGCTCACTTTCACCGTGTCGTTTTTTTGTGTTTAACGAAGTTTTTTTTATACTTATGATAAACAAGATAAATACTTGTCATTTTGGAGGTTATGTATAATTTAAGGTTATATTTCATTTAAATTTTTGGTTGCATTCAATTACTTACGTATTAGTTACACTATTTGGTGCTTAGTCACAAATTAATTATATTGAGTTTATAAAACATTTCACAAGTCAAATATTAATCAGTAGTATACCCCAGGTGAGGTACCCGTGGTCAAGGTGTTATATTGGTAGCGCTATCTAATAACCCAGGTCCTAGTAAACTTGAGGTCATATAACTCGCCCTAAACTTAAATCAAGCGAGTAAGTGGATCTTGTGAATGTTAAAATTTTTGTTCATTGCCTTGTTTATTTGTTGTGAGTAAGTCGAAGCTAATTTGCCCATTTGGTTATTGAACTGATATTTAAATATACCGTATTTTCGCCTCCATGTCATTTCTTTCTTTCTGTGTGTGTGTGTGTGTGTGCTTGAGTATCGCCTTCGTCGAGATAACTATATGCATCCTGCTCCCTGAAGCAAGAGCAGTATCTACAACTTTCGTTGTTATTCCCGCTTCTGGCGCCCATATAAACCAAATTGAACCTACCCATTTCTCCCTGTATAGCAGCCGGCAACGAAACATTGTCACCACCAGAAGAGTGAGAACTCAAGAGTTCCTGTGGTTTTTGTACGTGACAATATATTTGATTTGTTCTTGTCTTTTCTTACGCACAAATTCTGCATTTTATTTAATTCTCTTCCCGATTATGTCTCACGTCCCAACACATAAAAGAACCGATTTTACACAACGTAGGAGTTTATTTGTGACATCCACTTCGAACCGACTGCTATCGAGATTCAAAAGTGTCACGAAACGTCTGTCGTTTCGACTTGGAAGGTAGGTGGCTCTGTTCGTAGTTTTTCCCAAAGTTACCAATGGTAAGTATAGAGTAAATTAACATTTATCGTGTCGGCTTGGGGGACCCCTAGACAAAAGTTTTTGTAGTAAAATGATTTTTACCTGTGATTTTTTTTACATAACTGTTATATCCTCACCCCCAACCAACCCTTCAAGATCACATTGGAGCTCTTGGCGTCTTGTTGGTTCAAAAGGGGGCAACTGCGACACAGATGCATCACATATGTAAAAACTTTATTTTTTTCTTTCTTCCTCAAAATTTGCCCATTTTTCGAATTTTTTTTTCAAGGAAACTAAATCTCTCCGGCGCGGCGGTGAGTTTTTGAATTAAGGCATAGACTCCAAAGTCGCATGATTTTTTATAATAATCCCGTATCGAAAAATGAAAATGTTTGATTGACTTTCGCCAAACAACAAATTTTTTTAAATTTCAAATGGCACCCTCCTAAAGAAATTGTGGCGCCAGATAGCCGAAACTACAAAATTTCTATTGATAACGACGCGAGGTTGCAATTAACCCACCAATAGTAAGGTCTTAATTTCGAACGTTAATTTTAAGCTGCTAGGTTTGCTTTCCTAAATCATTTTCACTTTAGTGGCTGTAAATCTACCAAACACTAGGTACCACAAACTGTTAACCATATATTTTTAATTTTAAAATGGCAGACTTGTTCGGAAAAGAAAATCCATTTAAAAAAACGTAAGTTTGATACGCTACTGGAACACAGCACGCCACCGGTGACCAGACATATTTTAGAAACTGGGCGAGGGCGTTCTTTATGGTAAATGATACAAGGGGTCTTAGATGCTATACCCTGTATATGGCGGACAAATTGGCTGTTGTGGTATACTATATTGTAGCGAATATACCAGAAACCCCGATAGTCATCGAGGCGCAATGAAAGATTAGTCATCGGCGATAAAGAACGAAGGCGGATGTGACGCAACCTTTC
>NW_022170403.1:4186721-4271378 GCF_008802855.1 Photinus pyralis
AGGGGTACGTAAATTTCGCAAATAAAAATCCAAAATTTCGCATTTATAAAATTTGAAAAACCAAAATTTCGCATTTATTTCGCATAAACAAAAAAAACAATTACAAGAAAAAATTTAATTAAAGGCTAGCATTGTAGTGGTCTCCACATTATCGTCTTTTAGACGTTGCCTCCGATCATTTATAACAATGTTATACATACTAAAATACCTTTCCGCATCCACACTATTGGTTGGACTATTGAGGCTTTGAATAGCTGCTTTCGCAAAGTGAGGGTAGCACAATTTTGTAGCTATTAAAATCTGCATTACATCAACAGTAGTTCCTTGGCTGACAATTTGAAGCAGTTTCCGATGAAAATGAGTATACCTACCCATCTATCAGTTCTTCCTGTGGTACATCTTTGAAGAATGGAATTTTCTCGAAACTTTCCGATGTTTGACTTGTATTCAAAGATGATGTGGACACGACCGCTGCTTCAGATGGACAAAATAATCTGCCAATCTGCTGGTAACATTCATTTGTAGAGTTAGAACTCATGTGTACTGATGTACAAATTTCGAATTTATACTACTTCGGCAACTATTTCTCCTCTGTAGCTGAAACACTTGCTTCTGAAAGCGGAACTTTTCGTCCCAATACCAACACCACTGTACAACCTACTAAAAACACTATGTTTGTGTATCCAATAACCCTGCACGAACTTCTATCAACAGCAAAAGTGTTGAAGGAAACGCAAGCGACGGGAGAAGATGGATTACCGATGAAAATGTTAAAATATGTAATACCAGCAATTGCTCCGATTATTCTAACACTTTTCAACAAGTCACTTGTGAGTGGAGTGTTTCCCCAAGTATTAAAAACAGCACGGGTGATACCGGTATTTAAAAATAACGGTAGTGGTAACGAAATTACTAACTATAGACCCATCGCAATTTTAAGTTGCTTCTCAAAATTATTTGAGAAGATAATCTATAATCGCGTCAGTTCTTTTGTTGACAAATTTAATTTAATTCCTGCATCTCAACACGGTTTCCGGGAAGGTTATTCAACAGAAACCGCAACCTTTGAGCTACTCCGGTATATCCATGAACAAAAAGACAAAAACAAATTAGTGTATGTGCTGTTTTTTGACTTGAGCCGCGCCTTCGACACGATAAACTGCCAATGTGTACATAATAAACTTTATAATCTAGGTATAAGGGGAGCTATTCTTGAGTGGTTGGTTTCATTCCTCACTAGCAGAAATTTACTTGTTGACATGCAAGGAACACTATCACAAAAGTTTAATGTTAACTTAGGTGTGCCCCAAGGATCTGTGCTGGGTCCATTAATTTACTTATTATATGTAGCGGACTTGCCACATTTTATTAATAACGGCTTTTTAATTAGCTTTGCGGATGATACTACAATAGCAGTATCTGCCGATAATATAAATAGCCTGTCTCGAGCCATTGACTCAGTCAGAGCCGACTTTGGAAGTTGGTGCACTAAAAACCACTTAGTTCTGAATAAGGATAAAACTGTAGGGCTGTACTTTGGTAAACCTAACATTGACTCAATTATCAACAATGGTGATTACATTAAGTTTCTAGGCACCTTTGTAGATACAAATCTTACGTGGACAAAACATGTTGACCATGTGGCGAAGAAACTAAATAGCGCATATTATATTATATTGAAGCTAATTCATATTCTTGATAAAAGTGCCCTGCTCACGGTGTACCATGCAATAGTATTCCCACATATGACGTTTAATATTATAGCGTGGGGGAATTCCTCCGAAATATCTAGAGCGTTTGTAGCTCAAAAAAGGATCATTCGCCTTATGTTTAAACTTAAGCCACTAGAATCCTGCAAACCCACATTCAAAAACCAAAAATTGTTAACACTTCCGTCTGTATATATATATAGGTTATGTATATTTGTATACCACAATATGCACCAGTTCACCACACTAAGCTCCTACCACACTTACTTTACAAGAAAGGGTGCATCCCTGTCCATTCCTAAGCATAACTCTGCTAAATACGAAAAAAGTCCCGCATATAGTGGCATTAAGATGTACAACGCGTTGCCTCCCAGTATAACTATGGAAAAGTCACCACACATATTCAAACAAAAATTAAAAGCATTTTTACTGGAGAAAGCGCTATATAAAGTGAGCGATTTTATTGTTTAGTGTTAGTTTACCTACGTGTTTGTGTTTTTTATACAAAATTTATGTATCGTTTATGTGACTTTGTCAATATCAATGTTATATCTATTGATCTGCTGACAGCAAATATATATTATTATTATTGTTAATTATATATCGCTGATAATATTGCAGCAATTTCGCTTTTATGCGTGTAATTTCGTAAATAACGAAAATTTACGGTACCGCCTATGATAATCTACCCCTATAGTTAGACAACACATCCTTTACATCTCTGACACTAAAATACGACAGCTCTGTATATAAACCAATCTTGCTACGTTTTCGATTTTCGACCCGTTTTGCGAGCAGATGGCCGAAACTAGGCGATTTTCAATTTTTATTCTTTCTTGTACTAGCTATTAATCATTGAATTTCATGTCACAATTTGCTATTATTTACATTGTGCATAAAATATTTAACCATGGGGTACTAAGCTTTTGTTGTGGGTAAGTTATATAACCTCATGTTTGTTTGCTATACTGTAACATGTGATTATGCCTACATATTGTCTATTAAGTATTTATTTCTGTATTCGCTGTATCTCTTACTTTCTTGCTCGTTGCCCGTTGCCGGACGGTGCGTAAGCTATACGAGCATTAAGAGGCCGTCTAATTAACATTTTCTCTATTTAAAATATGTTTTGTTTGGGCAATAATGGACTAACATGAATACTTGCTATTGGAATTCTTTCGCGTTAAATTAATTTATGTTAACTGAGGCTGGAGTGGAGCCACGTCATTTTGGTGCTTTCTTATGTACATGCAATTTATCATTTTACGAGTTGTTTTATTTCAATTGATCATTTATGTGTTTCAATGTGTTTTTGTACTAAATTGATTGATCTGCTTCCATTTGCATTTATGATATCTCATTGGTCGTGGTTTTGTGAATTGTTTGATTCGATTACTTGATTTTTATCGTACAACTTGAGATGTTTTATTTGTGAATTTTTCTTATTTGCATTTTGTTGTCGTTGATTTATTTAATGTAAGTATTTGTGTGAAGGACCAAAACAAAAACTATTCCCCATAAAACTTTAATTGTAAAATTCAATTACGGTGAGTAATAACATTTAAAAGTGTAAAACACAACTAGGCTACAAATAGAGTATATTAATTATAAAAATCAAATACCTAATAGACCAATTACCTTACACTTACAGTAATCGTAAAGTTTAATGTTCAAAAATGTTAAAAAAATTGAAGAAGTCGAAGTTACATCACTAAAAAACGGAGTTAAGAGCAAAATACTGAAAGAAATATTTGTGTGGGCTATGCCGGGTTTTGTGCCGTAGAAGGTTTCCATGACATTGCCTTGTTGTGTACGTAATATTGTAACGGTTTATTTTCTTACCCTTAAGGCCTATTAAGTCTTCGAAATACTTTGTTTCATTTTCTACTCTTCTTTCCCTACAATTCGAATTCAAATTTAGTAACTTTCTCATCTCTTTATTGTTATTACCTGTAGCTGATAACAATTTCCTTTTCCCGTATACTCTTATCAACTTTCACTTTTCCTGTAGACATCTTGTATGAAGTACATGTGATTTCACCAAGTCTTTAATTACAATTATATTGAGCTTCTAAGGAAGGATTTGTAGAGAATTGGTTGTCAGAGAAGATTAAGTACGTGCCGTTTGATATTTTGGTGGTTAATTCTCGCGCATATATTGCGGATCTTCCGTCACATTCACCATAAGCTCGCTCGTCATCTCAAGAGGTACGACTCTGTTAGCTGTAATTGTCTACACATTATCGATGTTTCTTTTAGCTTTTTTTACGTCTACTTTATCTCGTTCGTCGTCTTCAAGTTTCCTTGGAGGTTTCATCACACTACGTTTGATTCCATCATCTACAATAATCAGAACCAGACATCCTTGCCTATCGTGATACTTACCGATACCTCCCGGAACCATCTATACCTACGTCTTGCGTTCGTCGTGTTCTGGTTCGCATCACCAAAGCCGCATCGATTGTCAGCCGTTAGTCACACCATCCACTCCGGTCACCTTAATTGGCAAGCTACACTCTCCGGCAAAGGTCAGGCTGTAATTGTTGTGCCGTCTCTGTTACATCGTCACGGTGGTCAAATAAAATAAAGGAAGGGAATTCATTTGTCGAGCCTCTATCCTATCTTACCTATCTCCTCTTGTTCCTTCATTCTTTTTCTTCTCTCACTTTCACTGTGTTGTTTTTTTTTTGTGTTTAACGAAGTTTTTTATACTTATGATAAACAAGATAAATACATGTCATTTTGAGGTTATGTATAATTTAAGGTTATATTTCATTTAAATTTTTGGTTGCATTCAATTACTTACGTATTAGCATTGTTTAAATACAATGGTATTAGTTACACTATTTGGAGCTTAGTCACAAATTAATTATATTGAGTTTATAAAACATTTCACAAGTCACAAATATTAATCAGTAGTATACCCCAGGTGAGGTACCCGTGGTCAAGGTGTTATATTGGTAGCGCTATCTAATAACCCAGGTCCTAGTAAACTTGAGGTCATATAACTCGCCCTAAACTTAAATCAAGCGAGTAAGTGGATCTTGTGAATGTTAAAATTTTTGTTCATTGCCTTGTTTATTTGTTGTGAGTAAGTCGAAGCTAATTTGCCCATTTGGTTATTGAACTGATATTTAAATATACCGTATTTTCGCCTCCATGTCATTTCTTTCTTTCTGTGTGTGTGTGTGTGTGTGCTTGAGTATCGCCTTCGTCGAGATAACTATATGCATCCTGCTCCCTGAAGCAAGAGCAGTATCTACAACTTTCGTTGTTATTCCCGCTTCTGGCGCCCATATAAACCAAATTGAACCTACCCATTTCTCCCTGTATAGCAGCCGGCAACGAAACATTGTCACCACCAGAAGAGTGAGAACTCAAGAGTTCCTGTGGTTTTTGTACGTGACAATATATTTGATTTGTTCTTGTCTTTTCTTACGCACAAATTCTGCATTTTATTTAATTCTCTTCCCGATTATGTCTCACGTCCCAACACATAAAAGAACCGATTTTACACAACGTAGGAGTTTATTTGTGACATCCACTTCGAACCGACTGCTATCGAGATTCAAAAGTGTCACGAAACGTCTGTCGTTTCGACTTGGAAGGTAGGTGGCTCTGTTCGTAGTTTTTCCCAAAGTTACCAATGGTAAGTATAGAGTAAATTAACATTTATCGTGTCGGCTTGGGGGACCCCTAGACAAAAGTTTTTGTAGTAAAATGATTTTTACCTGTGATTTTTTTTACATAACTGTTATATCCTCACCCCCAACCAACCCTTCAAGATCACATTGGAGCTCTTGGCGTCTTGTTGGTTCAAAAGGGGGCAACTGCGACACAGATGCATCACATATGTAAAAACTTTATTTTTTTCTTTCTTCCTCAAAATTTGCCCATTTTTCGAATTTTTTTTTCAAGGAAACTAAATCTCTCCGGCGCGGCGGTGAGTTTTTGAATTAAGGCATAGACTCCAAAGTCGCATGATTTTTTATAATAATCCCGTATCGAAAAATGAAAATGTTTGATTGACTTTCGCCAAACAACAAATTTTTTTAAATTTCAAATGGCACCCTCCTAAAGAAATTGTGGCGCCAGATAGCCGAAACTACAAAATTTCTATTGATAACGACGCGAGGTTGCAATTAACCCACCAATAGTAAGGTCTTAATTTCGAACGTTAATTTTAAGCTGCTAGGTTTGCTTTCCTAAATCATTTTCACTTTAGTGGCTGTAAATCTACCAAACACTAGGTACCACAAACTGTTAACCATATATTTTTAATTTTAAAATGGCAGACTTGTTCGGAAAAGAAAATCCATTTAAAAAAACGTAAGTTTGATACGCTACTGGAACACAGCACGCCACCGGTGACCAGACATATTTTAGAAACTGGGCGAGGGCGTTCTTTATGGTAAATGATACAAGGGGTCTTAGATGCTATACCCTGTATATGGCGGACAAATTGGCTGTTGTGGTATACTATATTGTAGCGAATATACCAGAAACCCCGATAGTCATCGAGGCGCAATGAAAGATTAGTCATCGGCGATAAAGAACGAAGGCGGATGTGACGCAACCTTTCCGAGAAATATGATTTCCGCTTTTAGCTAGCATATGTTTTATTTGTCGTAACAAAAGGGAATGTGCTTAGTTATAATTGTAACTTTTCGCTTTATTGTAAATTGTATTGCCTTCTTTGTTTTATGAATCTGCCTTTTTTGACGTATTGGGTAGCTTGTGACTGGGAAAATTCTGGGGACCGTGGGAACTCTTTTCCTTTGATGTATGCTGCCTGTCCCCTAATTTTGACAGTTTGGCCCGGAGTGCTTCAGCAACTGGAATATTTCGTAAGTTTGCGGTGGATGATTTTGGCAGTCTGGCCCGGGGAATTTAGCTGTTGGCGTGGAGTGCTATAGTTTGGTAGTTAGACCAAATGCTCATATTTCGGCAGCCGTAGCTCTCATTACATATGATAATTAGTTACACGCGTGATATCAATTACCTCATATTTTGACAATCTCATAATTTGAGGGGGTATGTGAAAATAATGCGGTATCGCTAAATTAACTCTTTCGCCCGTGTAGAGGTAAATGGCGAAATTCTAAAATTACTTAGCGGGATTCATTTCGAAATACGACTTTAATAGAGTTACCTATCCGGCATGTTAAGATACCTTCGGAACTGGAGGAGCTCCCGCAACTTCGGAATGTTATTTTCCACAAAAGTGGAAGGAGCGGAGTTGCTTTTAAATCTATTTGAGTCAGTGTCAAATAGCATACTAGGACAAATCATACATATCGTCGTCAACTTAGAGCTGTAATTATTTTTGGTTTAGTTTTCAAAATACTCAGTATCCACAATACAAATTTGATCTTTGTTTATATGCTATTTTGAAATGTTTCTTAAGTCCTTTCCTTAAGGTCGAGGTTTGAACCATAATAAACAGTGCAAACGTCTTTTCAACAGTATAAACAAAAAGGGTGTTTTCAACTCAAATTTACAATATCTTAGAATTTTTTCAAGTGCTCCCGTCACATCATCTTTAGTGTCTTGTCGCCGATGACAGGGATTCCGAGAATATTAGCTACAGTACGATTTTTGCGACTTCCAAACAAGTTTTACCATCGCAAATCTGCAACTAACCATGGAAGTGGCCATCCAAGGGAATCTTGGGTTATGCTCTGAATTTATAACACTTTATTTTACCAACAAAAATTGCCATTTGGATTTAGTCCGCAACAATCAGTAGTGGATTACTCAAGATCATTCATAATCGAATTAATTTTTGTCAATAATCAATAAAATAATCCATTAATTAAAACCAATACTTTTTTCAATTGATTGATAAGCGATCAATGGATTATGATCATTCAGCTATTAGCGTAACGGTTTAAGACTCGGACTCTAACCTCACAGGTGATGAGTTCGAATCCCACAACATGCCAATTTTTAGTGGTACATAACATCTCCCGATTACCATGATTCGAGCAGTCCCGGCACTCATATCACGACTGTCGTTGTCACATAGACAGTTAAGCGACCTAAAAACGTCTGTTGTACCTAGGGAGTGCAACTCATACGATAACTAACAGCATAGATCGAGGCATAGATAACTACGTGTGCTATTGCTATACAAAATTATGCATTAAAACCGGTCACTGAGTAACTTGTTCTAAATATGATTAATTAAAACACATCTTTGAATATGATTTAAATTAATTTCAAAATTAGCATTTCCTGCATTTTTAATACTTTTTCCAGATGTAGCAAAATTTTGCTCCAGTGTTCCTAATGATACCTATAACAGAATGCGTGCAATAGCCATATCCCTTTTGGAAAGGTGCTAAAATTGTAGGCAATTATCTTGATCATATAAAAACAATCGAATAATTAAAAAATTAGTCAACTCCTCATTAATCACCAATCGATTAATCACATAACTGAATATCAAATACATATTTACAAAAAAAAACTTTCCATATAATAATCGTAAATAATAGCATAATTATAAAACACCGACTGTAAGCCGACTTTTTAGGCAAATTATAATCGATCAATCAATTTCATTCTGTTGTTTGATTTTCGTTGTTCGACTTAATGATGGTACCTCCAACAAGGCCATCGAACATGCAACTTTTGGCTATACCAAATAGATTATATTTCATTTATTAACGAGCTCATAATGTTGCGGTGTCTCAGGTGTTCGTCCGTCCCTCTGTCCGTTTGCGCGATCTCTCGAAAACGAATGGACCGACTATGGCGAAACTTTGCAGGTGGATTCGTTATCAAATCAGAGTTGGTGAATGGCCATATAATACGAAATGCCAAGCTCGAGCCATACCCAGGAGCTCGTTTGTTATATTTGTTGAATGTACTTCAAACTTAATTCCCCACGCGTAGGTACTGCTTAAAGAGAATAAAAATCATGTGAACAATGACGATTCGCAAGAGAATGAGCTCTAAAAAAAGAAATCTTTAACAACACAAGCTGTAACCTAATTTATTTCTGAAAAAAGTATAACGATCCACAACTATAAATTAATAAATATGAGCTTTCGTATACCCCCTCTGGTTACGAAAATTTAAATAATAGGCATTATAAATGTTCTACCGCGCTACACGCCCTAAGAAATATACCACAACATATTCATTCTGATTGATATGATCGATATAAACATAAACAAGGCAAACGTTAGAACCGGTCATCCCTTACCACGCAAGGAGGTGAAAAAAGATGGCTGAATGTAACAGACCTTTCCCAATTACAACTGTAACCGATTGCAAGAATATATCCGTAAAGCTATCACGCCCACCTCACTAACCTCACACGATGCCCCGGAGACAAACTAAAGCGAATGTAAATACATCTAACGACCGCGTGTAATTTATGAATGTTAGAATCAGAATCTTAAAGGCAGTACATTATTGAATAGAAAGCATATCGAGAGATTTTGCGCTGCGGGCCGCGGCACTCAAGAGATTTATGGCACATTATTAGGCGTAGAGCATGAGGATAAGGAAATTTACGAAATGACTATTACCTTCGCAACACGTTCAAATATTGTTACATAATTAATAATTCACTTGTCTGATGCAGTGTCACATTCCTCATTGACAAAGCGGACCTAAAAGTGGTATATTATGCAATCGAGTCGACTATAGTACCTAGTGTGCTTTTCAAACTTGAAATGGGTTAATTTACATAAACTTAAAGAAACTAGTCGGATGATGGTGGGCAACAAGCAGAGTTGATGGTGATATATTGATATTTGTCTATTTGTATAGTATTTTGTATATTTAAGGATCAAACCTGTTGTGGAATTGTCGAGATCTAGAGACATTGAAATTCGAACCGTTATCAAATGTGGTGAGAACTTTAAGGTATGCACTCAAAAGGACTCGAAGTATTTATTCGCATAAATAATTAGGTACGTCTACTTTTTCAAGTGTAGCCAATACAAATTGTTTTTCAAGTTGATCGACTCGCATCGATTATTATTTATGCAAATGATAGAAGGTGGTTCATTAACATTAGAGCAAGAGGTATCCAATATGATTCAATTTTTAATCGGAACGAACCGCTAAGATTTTCGTTAGTTAAGTCAATCGTTCAAACCTAAATACCAAGTGTTGCATTTATGTAACCGACAACGTCTACTCTTTGCTATTAAAAGGATTATAGTGAAAAGGTAATATAATGTCAAGTACTAGAAAATGAAGAGAACGATATGATCTCGATGTTGTTTTTGGACAATTCAGTTTATTCAAGCATGAAAATTGTTGCCATTATTCAAAATGTCGAAAAATCAGCTAAAAATTAGGACAAAATAAGAGTACTATCTATTAATTGATTTGTAATTGATATTGTTTGAAACACGTACGAGGTAAATTTTTGAATAATAGACACTGTGATCTCGAAATGTAACGGAAAGAATGACAATTGGAAGAAACAAATGCAGTTTTACGAATTTAATTTAATGGTCTTTGTTTTTTGGAAAAAATGCACAGTGAACTAGAAATCTGGCGAAAACGAGTTTTTCGTATCTTTCTATCCATGTATGTACAAATGTACAGGGTGGCCAACTAAGAATGCGAGGTACTGTATCTGAAAACCTATCCATCGTAGAGGCTTGCGGTAAAAAAAAGTTATTACTACAACGGCCACGAGAAAAACCTGGAAAATATTTTAAGTTTTTGAAATGGCCGCTAGGGGGCGTAACTGCAATCTGGAATCTAAAAAAGTGATTTCGACATGCGGTTTTCGCGAGCTACTTTTTCATGAAAAAGAAATCAAACCAACGCATTGAATTTTTTTGAGGAAATTAACCATATCTGTCGGAATGTCGAAAAAAGCCATCAAGCGGCGATATGTGAAACTAAGAAAACTTTGTAGCCGAAGAATAACTCTTTTCAATTAACCCGAGTTTGTTAAAATCGGCTCAGCCGTTTCGAAGATACAGGGTGTTCTTTACGGAAACCTTAGAATACCCCCCACCACTTCTTTTTTAGAAATACAGCAAACATTCTCAAACAAAAAAGGTTCAGATTATCGTCGACTTCAAAGACTGGGCGTTTTTTGTTAGGTTAATATAGCGGAATTCACAGAAACATCACTTTTTTAGATTCCAGATTGTAGTTACGCCCCCTAGCGGCCATTTCAGAAACTTAAAAATATTTTCCAGGTTTTTCTCGTGGCCGTTTTAGTAGTAACTTTTTTTACCGCAAGCCTCTACGATGGACAAGTTCCCAGATACAGTACCTCGGATTCTTATTTGGCCACCCTATGTAACTTTCTTATTACGAACTAACAAATACACAGGGTGACACTTTTATATATATACATATCAATAAAAAATGCGCCACCGTGCCTTGACAAGCGAACTTAATGTCAACATCTATTGTTACTAAAAATCTCGCCAAAAATTAACAATTCGTTGCCAAAACTCAAGTGAAAGTAGAAAACATTTCCTTTGAGGTGCAAGAGCAGAATTAGAGACAGCCGCCTCCAATAACTGAACTTCGCTCTTTACTGAAATATATTATTGAGTTTTGTTTGTAATTGCGGGTATGTAGCTTAATAAAAGAGAATATTATTATTATTATTAAATATTAAAATTAAATGATATTACAACAGATACCACGGTGTAAAATAATAAGAGGTGTAAAACTTGCTTAAATTGTGAAGCAATGTCGTAGTCGATGCAACCTAAAGAAGAGACGACAAACTCAGGTTACGTCGAGCACACTTCCACTAGAGCAGTAGCAGTCTTTGGTGTTTCCTTATAAAAATGACGATCGCACCCATTTATTTCAAAACGCATGGCAAACTGCTCGAAAAACCGAAATAGATAGGAAAAAAATGTATAAAAGTTAAATCGTACAGGACTAAAACAAACAAGTTAAAAACGTGGTCACTCGCGACCGACAAAAGTGCATTTTCCCCGCACAGAATCGGGAAGGAAGTGACCAATCAAAATAAACTTTGTCGTTCTGGTCTCTGGGTTGTACTACACCATATAAGAAAAAAACCACAACGAAAAATCTTAAACTGCAGGATTAGTAGTGGTACAGACAGACAAAGTGCGGAAAATGCGCTAAAACTCTGCGACAACATATGTCTGTCTTCAACCTTTTTTTAAATAATAGCCATTAATAAATAATGAATTAATAATAAATGAATTATTTCCGTGTTGACGCCAGCAATACCTTTGCATGCTCATAATATTGTGTCTTGTAGCGAATACTTCAGAAATTCCGATAGACATCGAAGTGCCATGGAAGATTAGTCATCCGCGATCAAGTATAACGAAGGCGGAGTGGCGCAATCTTTCCGATAAATATGACGTGTTTTGTTCTAGACCAGCGTTTGTCAAACTTTTTTAAACACGGAACCCTTATAAGGTGGAATCTAATATGACTGAGCCCCAGTACCTCCGAGAAATTTCTGAAAAAAGTTGGAATAATAACTTTTAGCGCCCCCAATTGTTATCGCAGCCCCAAAAATGCGGCTCTTTTTTAAGGAAATAACGTTATAGTTATTAACGTCATAAGGCCGATATGTAGCAAATAACGGACGTGGTTGAAGTTTGTAAACCGAGGCGTCAGCCGAGGTTTATATTCAACCAAGTCCGTTATTTGCGTATCGGCCGTGTGTCGTTCAAGATTTTTCGTCATCCCATTATGTGGAAATTATATATTTCGACTTCATAAAGATCCACCTTTTCGCAATACTTAAATATAATAATTATCTTGATCATGGTATGCTTATGGTCACATGTTAGCGGTTGTCATGGACGCAACTACTGAAAAATAAACAATTTGTTAAAAACGCGTGCTGAGAAGCTCTACGACGGTTTTCCAAAAATATGGACGTAATTGAAGGAAATATCAATATTCCTCCAGACGTATTAGCAGACTCCATGGCTGCAAGTGTCGATTTGCTACCAGAAAAGACCAGGGAGCGATATCAAAAAGAATACGAAGATTTCAAGGAATGGCTTAAGATTAAGAGGATCAATTTAGTAAATGAAGACGTGTTATTAGCGTACGTAAAGGGAAAATCGGAAATGTACTCGCCCAATTCATTATGGACAAAAGTTTCAATGTTGAAACTCACTTTGAAGGTATATGACAACATTGACATTTCAAGGTTGGTAATTTATTCATGTAGTGTATTTATTGTGTATTGGGGATGTTTATTACATTACAGATTCGGAAAATTATTCGCCTTTTTGAAAAGAAAGTCTGAAGGTTACAGACCAAAAAAGTCTAACATTTTGTCTGAAGAGCAAGTCATGACATTTTTATTGGAAGCTGATGATGGTGTATGGCTCCTAGAAAAAGTCATCTTAATATGTGGAATATTTGGCGCTTGTAGGGGTGATGAGCTTTTGAAGTTGAACGTGGAGGACTTTGAAGACACCAACAAAAACGTAATAGTTACATTGCGGATCACAAAAAATAAGAAAAGCAGAGTGTTTCTAATTCCGAAAGAAGGACTTCCCTTCAATGCGTATCAGTTATACAAAAAATACGCGGAATTACGTCCTCAACATTTAGAAACTCGGCGATTTTTCATTGCCTACCGCAAAGAAAAGTGTGTTAGGCAGGTTGTGGGCATTCATACCATTGGGGGTGTTCCCAGGAAAATTGCTAAGTTCTTAAAATTAAAAAACCCAGAGTTATACACGGGCCATTCGTTTCGGAGGTCATCCGCTACCATGCTTGCAGACAATGGCGGCGATCTCCTAGCAGTGAAGGAACTTGGAGGCTGGGATTCATCTGCGGTAGCGGAATCGTATATTGAAAATTCTGTTTCGAAGCGATTAAAAATCACCAAACAACTATTTCAAAGGTCCAATGGAAACTCTGAAATTACAACATCCATAGCCACAGCTTCTTCATCAAGTGTAACATCAACAGGTGATAGTGGTCCTCAAGTTTCCAACGATGGACTACAGATTTCTAGCAATAATAACTGTCACTTTAATTTTCATATTCATTATAATAAGTAGTTGTTTGTATTTCAATAAAAGCATTATTTCTTAACGGCCGCATATGCGTCCGTTATTTTTTAACGGACGCCGTCCGTTATGAATGATATTTCATTTGTCAAATGAGTTGAGTTAAATTGAAATAACAGTATGGGATGACGAAAAAATTATAACAAAAACTAGTTACTAGTACAAATACTACAATTTATCTAATATAATTAAAAGAAATAATAAGATTAATGTGAAGGGTGGTGTTGAATTTTATTTGAACATATTTAATATTCGGCTCAAGAGTAGTGAGTAACCTCATTTCTGGTTCGGTATCTAAGCGGTTACTATACTTGGTTTTGGTGGAAATAGATTGCTGTGACCGTAACATTAGGGTCGCATAAAAAAATAAATGCACTCTACAAAACGTATCGCACTAACTTAATCTTCTCTAACTTATCTTCTGATCAGGTCACAGGAACGTAATTTTACTACATTAAATTAAGTGGCTTGCCAACCACTACAGATGTAACCAAGGCAGTCCGAAACGTAGACGACAACTTCAATGAAAAACTACTATTACGTAATCAATTTTACTTGACCAAGATCATGAAACTAAAGACAGGACGCGCGTCTTCTAAGATTTCAACGAATAGCAACTCGGCCTCGAAATTGGCAAAAAGGTCCTCTTTCAACGAACAGTACACCGGCCTCAAAATGAGCGAAAAGGTCTCTTTCTTAAGCCAACTTCAGTATTTAACGTGTCTTCCCTACTTTTCACAAATCGAAAAACTTCATCCAATTACCGGAGAGTACCAACATGACAAATCAATCAAAAACTCGATTAACTGCATTCTTACTCGCTAGTAAATTGTATCAATCTTTTATAAAAATAATTAAAGTGCCCATAAATTAAATCTGAACTGTCGCATAAATGATTTAAAAAAAGCAAAATTAATAACGAAAATGACCGATAAATTTCCCTACATTTAACAATTGTAGGAAATAAAAACAAACCACTTGGGAGAGACACGGACTTTATTCTACAGTAATTAATTTTTTATTTTTTTTAATTGCCTTTATTTTATAGTGGACGGAGTGTTAGCTAATTAGCTATTCTCCCCACTCAACTCACTATACAATCACAAACAGCCATGCCTTACCTGGGATTCGAACCCAGGACCTTTGTAGCCAGAGCTAGAGCTACTAACGTAAACTCTTCTGAGCTACGCAGGTTGGCCACCCATACTCCTTCTCTTCGATCCCTTATCGTAATAATTAAGGAAAGGAATTATCCTTATATCACGAAAACGGTTTGTCGGAGGAGAGTACTCACAAAGGCAAATAAATGGTACGGAGGAGACATCTATTTGTGAGGTCGATGCGAATATCTTGAAAATGAAGTGCCAGAAGAGAGTATTCATAAACAGCAAGTGGAACGTCAGGACGAGACACATCTACTGGTAATGTCAACACTTTTAGTGCATATATCGGCAGAACGGAGTGTCGGAGGCGGGAGGAGAGTACTGGCAAAAGGAGGTAAAATCGTCTAAACGAAACTCATTTACTGGCGATGTGAAAAGTTAATTATGAATATCTCGAAAATGTTGGAGGAAAGTACAAAAAAAACAATATTTTAGAGAATTTCTCTAAGGGCTTGATTCTTCTCTTGCACTATATAGCATTGATTTTGAATGTATGCCAGGCGATCTTTAGATGTTGATGTGTAAAGCTCCCCATTAATCACCTAGCAAGAAGGTAAACATCGATAAATATAGTATGCACCAGGCACTTGCGAAATAATTATTCTTAAATAAATGTATTTCATTCTCATTTAGTCGCCTTATACATTGATAGCAATACACTCTCCCGCTATCCCATCAGGTTTTGCAAACATAAGTTTAATACATAAGGCACATGTTTGGAATTTGATAGTATTTATTATATACACAGGGTGTCTAAAAAATAGGTATCGTGGTGATCAACATCGTACGAAATAACTAAGGAAGGGTCTGTTTGATTTATAAAATAATGCCACATACAATCTTTCTTTTTTAACCAGTTCACTCACTGAACTTCTCTTATTACTGCCATAAAAAATCTGTTTATTTTTTTGGTTGATTAAGTATTATATTTACTGAATTATTTTATTTTATGTCAGTGTTAGTTTACGTTGCGCAACTTATATCCTTAACTAAGTTACAATATAATAGAGGCCGAGAGGAAGAGCAGCTCACCTGAACTCCGCTTCTACTAGTCCTTACTTGTATTAATATTTAGTTCTGTAGTAGTATCAATAAAAAAGACTTTATTATTGTTTAAAACGAGGTAAGCATATGAATTGAAATTATATCGCGCCAATTAAATGTTGCAAATTTTTACTCAACAATTAGCCATATGAAGCTGTGATTTAAGAGCGGTTGGTCCTATAGTTAAGGGACATGTTGAATTAAAAAGGCGAGAGTACGTAGAGGAGTGTGGCGAAAAAGTTTGTTTTCGGCGAGAAATAACAAAGCATTAATACATTTGCGTAAATGGACATACATCAAATCCATTGACAAAATTGTGCAGCCTTCCATTAATGGGGTTATGAAATAAGCTAGCATTGTTTTTTTAAAAAGCCTGCGATTATTGTTCACCGACCAGCATTAAATTTTGGAGTTTACCAAGGACTGTTTGGAGTTCAGGTTGAAATTATTTATGTAAATAATATTATTTAATTAAGATATCCACCGCAAATTTTAAATTGATCTGTTCGAGTGTTTCTGGAAAAACTGTCGTTAAGCGGCCAAAATTGGCATTGACCGTTTTCAGTGGGCCACCCTGTATGCACGTTTTTGCATATACACTTTCCACTACCTTCCCAAAAAATCGATTGAGGAAAGAATGAATACTCCTCACACGATGGACACGATTACTTGAGAGATGCAAAAAACAATAGAAGGCTGCTTCATCATTAGAAAACATCCTCTCTTTACATTAATTAAAGTTTTTTTTTTAGAGTTTTTCTAGTCATTAGCTTACAGTACAGTAGTTATTGAATCGAAGAAATTCAAGAAATAGCAATATTGAGTACATTTTTCGTCTGGGTTTATAATTAAAGTTACCCATGTGTCGGTACTTTTCGGTTGAGTCTATATTCAAAATGTCACTTGAACGGCTCTCATGTAAAAAACTTTTATTCCCTTATTAATTACAATTACAATTTCATTAAAAGACGGTTGTTGGTGTAAAGCTGTAGACGTTGCGGAAACGCGAATGACATCATCAGGAAAAAAGCATTACTGATGTACCACACAAACCGTACCATGTGCGCTATCATCGATCTAGTAATAATTAGAAGAAAACTAAAAAAATTAATAATACGTTTTTGATAGGATTATAATTGAGCTTATAAAAAATAAGCGAAAAGGTAAACGACTTCGAGCGGATTCTGCGATAGTACCATTTTTGGGACCGCGTAAAATATTTATAGTTACACGTTACTGTTATTAGATGCGTATTACAGAAACGCACAATCAAAATGTAATGGACTCATTCTTTACGTTCTCTTAATGGAAAATGACATTGATTGAAATAGCCCGATTGTTCGGCTCTCTTAACGAGCAAGGTAATTTTAGAACAGTCGGTTTGGCCAATTATTCTTTCATAAATTGTAGCCGGAAGGGGAAAGAAAAGTTGAATATCGATTCAATTCAATTTAAATAAATTTGTTTCGCAGAGTATTAAACTAATTTATCAATGATTTATTGCAATAAAATCGCACTGGAGTGGGTACGTGGTCATCAAAATGCGGCACCAATAAAGCTCGGCATAAATGCAAGATAACTATCGGACATTAAGAATATAATAAGTATTTATGCTCGCGGAGATCGTGCACACCATTTTTAAAAGTTTAAACGGTTGGTACATACATTTCGTGATACCTAATCATCTTGGTTAATTTGCATATGTGGATAAAGAAGAGGCATATTATACGGATATGGTACTTACGTGTAACTTCCATGGGTATTGAGGCACTTCCCGTGTTTACATGGCATTTGTTTGCATTCATCCTTATCGTCCGTGCAGGAGGACCCCGTAAAACCCGGGGCGCACCTGCATTTGTAGGAATCACCGACTGACGTACACTCTGCACCGTTCCGACAGGGCTGTGAAGCACAGTGATCTTTGCTTTCGCAATGTTTTCCTGAAAAAATGAAAGGTCTTGGTTAGTTCGATTCGCACGGAAGGGGCAAGCAATCCAGCTACAACATAGATTATGAATACAACAACGACAACAACCCCTAAATTTTTGGTCGCCATAAGTGTGATTTTAGCCCAAGGAGAATAGTGTATTAGTTTATAAATTAAAAAAATTTAATATAACAAATCGCAAACCAATAAATAGGTAAATAGAGCAGCTGTTTACTTGGCATTGTAAAACATCCTCTAATCCTAGCGTAAAACTCTAGAAGCACAAAATATACTAGTATGCTCTTTGGCACAAGCAAGTGGTTGGATGTGCAAAATGCCAACAATTTTGAATTTACGAAAGGCAAACGAGCTAAAATGTACAATACGCCACTTTGGAAATGCGGTGGGCACATTTTCCAAAATATTGGCAATGTTGAAATTTTGAAAAATGTTGAAAGCTTTGGGAACGTTCAGATATTCTATAGGAATGGTTGACGAATGTATTACACTAATTTTTTTTTATTGAAAATGTTAGTCGCTATCGATTTCGGACTTCCTCGCCCATCATCAGGCGATACGTCAGAATGGTTAACGAATCATGAAAATGTAGTGAAGAATGTTGGACGTAATATCTGAATATTATTTTTGAAAATCTGTAAAAATTGTGAAGAATGATAGGCGTGTATGGTGAAGTGAGGTTGGAAATATATATTGGAAATATTTCCAACCTCACTTCACCATACACGCCTATCATTCTTCACAATTTTTACAGATTTTTAAAGTGCAGCCAATAGCGATTTTTCACTTTGAGGAAAATACGCTAAAAAGTTTCATATGTAGACACTTCGAATAAAAGTAAAACTAATAGTGCAGCGGAGAGCCGGCGCTAACTCGCTTATTTGAGGTAGTTTTTTTTTTCGGAGTAGAAAGAATTGGGACCCACACCATTTTGTTCAGAAATGTTTGAACCTTCAGAATCTCGCTTTACGACATTTTCCCGTGGTCCTGACAAAAGTTATAGGCCGCTAAAGATGAAATTTACTCATTTTCGCGCGCGCGACTAGACCACGGAAAGTATTTATTTTCTCAGCAACTAAGCGATATACATCAATAATTCCTTTTGTAAAATGAAAGTACATTTATATCAGAATCTAAAGCATTCAATTTACCTACCTTGTTATGCACAGTTTTTAGAAAAATGACCGTCAACTTCCAAAATTCGTGTAGCAGATGAAAAGTGCGCACTTTGAACTCTCATAACTTTTTATTTCACGACATCGATTTCCAATATTTATAGCTCATTCGATGCTCCAAAGCATTGTGATTATTTTATTTTCTATAACATTACCGTGAATTTTTCATAATAAAAAAGTTACGCTCATTTAAGTAAAAACCTACCGACCTCGCCGAGTCGGTAATCGCGAGTGAGACGGAGAGGGAAGGATAGTCAGCACCGTTCGCTAACAAGGAGCGATGCGTAAAAGAATCTTTACTTTAACTAGAAATTTCTCTCCGAATAACCAAAAACTAGCTATTTAGGCCGTTTAGTTTACAAATGCATTCCGCCGAGTTGCATTGTAAAATCTCAAACAATTCATTAACTCCATGTATCTCAGTTCTTTGGTGAAATATATAGGTACAAATAGGTACCTTTCCCTGTAAATTTTGGGGGTTACTCCAAATTAGGTATCTCTTGTGCTGTGCTGTATATTGCAAGATCAGCAGTAACAACGGTATGATTTTGTCCCAAAGATTCAGGCTTGTTTTTTGATTTCACTAGACGATGGTTAGGATGGTATTGTAGCTCGCTGGTGCAGAATTCAAAAACGGCATAGGTATATTATATTGAATGGTAGATACCGGAACTTACTTAGGAGGATTATCAGCAGGTACGTTAAAGTCAGTTATCTGGTCGTTATCTAGTGATAGGTAAACCTGGTGGTCAATCATTTCTAGACATGCCGTCTGCATGATCTCGAATTTAAACTTAACTTAAATAATTTAAATATGTAGTCATCTCAATAGTTTCAAAACTTTTATGAGTTTTTTTTTTCCCCCCGGTTCTTTTGAAATGTGTTAAATTCAACTTTCAACTTTTAATGTAATAATTCAACCCTCCGGTTGGTTGTCTTACTTAACAAGGCTTGATAATAATTCGTTTTGAAACTTAGGACAACCTTTCCGGTTTAAGCACCCTTCAGGTTTTTTCACTTGGCTTCGGCCAGTTAATAATTAAAAAACAACATGTTCGTCTTATTCGTCTTCAACGTTTGTAACTTACCGTTTTCCTGTTAAATTTCACATCGCCTGATGATGGCAGTACCCCGAAGCTATAGTCGCTTTTATTTTTAAAAACTTCAACGAATAAAAACTATATGGGGAAGGTTTAGAGAGTTTTGATCACACAATATATTTCAACCCCCATTTCGAGGAACGATAGATCCAAACACCAAAAAAAAGTGGTAAAGTTTCTTTTTTTCTCAGCAACAGTTACAGAGACTGGTGGTAAGTCTTTGAATAGGTTTTGCTGTATGCCCTTTCCGGTTTTGCAAATAATTTTTCCAAATTCCTACCGCAAAAGGACACACCCCTCAATAGGGGTGCGAAAAAATGTTGATTTCGACGAAATTTGGTATCTGGTGGTTTTTGAATCGGAAATTAGTTTTTGAAAATTCGAAAAAAATAATTCCACTGCAATTCTTGGCCGGACAACGAAAATTGACAAAATTCCACGAAGTTTGTTGTCTAGGTACATACTTACGGAACAAAATTATTGAACAGTTTTTTTAAGGTCATTTTTCAAACAAAAGTTACACTCATTTGCAAATTGGTCTTTCGGGTCAGAAAATGTTCTCCGACAGTGGCATAACAAGTACAGTAAACGTCAATATTACATGTTCTGCTAAGGGTGTCTACCTACATTTCACAAAAATTTGTCAAATAAAAAATGATAATTTTATCACAGCGAGCAACTTCGACATCAATGAGGAAACAGTCACAGAATAAGAATAAGTAGGCCATATTCTGTGGAAACAGACGAAAAAAATTCAACGCACAGTCTTTTTTCAAAAGCGAGATACATCGACAGAAGAAATCCAAATTCCTCGTTTACCTATCACTAGATAACGACCAGATAACTGACTTTAACAGCCTAAGTACCTGCTGATAATCCTCCTAAGTAAGTTCCGGTATCTACTATTCAATATAATATACCTATGCCGTTTTTGAATTCTCCACCAGCGAGCTACAATACCATCCTAACCATCGTCTAGTGAAATCAAAAAACAAGCCTGAATCTTTGGGACAAAATCATACCGTTGTCACTGCTGATCTTGCAATATACAGCACAGCACAAGAGATACCTAATGTGGAGTAACCCCCAAAATTTACAGGGAAAGGTACCTATTTGTACCTATATATTTCACCAAAGAACTGAGATACATGGAGTTAATGAATTGTTTGAGATTTTACAATGCAACTCGGCGGAATGCATTTGTAAACTAAACGGCCTAAATAGCTAGTTTTGGTATTCGGAGAGAAATTTCTTAGTAAAGTAAAATCTCTTACGCATCGCTCCTTGTTTAGCGAACGCTGCTGACTATCCTTCCCTCTCCGTCTCACTCGCGACTCCCGACTCGGCGAGGTCGGTAGGTTTTTACTTAAATGACCGTAACTTTTTTATTATGAAAAATTCACGGTAATGTTATAGAAAATAAAATAATCACAATGCTTTGGAGCATCGAATGAGCTATAAATATTGGAAATCGATATCGTGAAATAAAAAGTTATGAGAGTTCAAAGTGCGCACTTTTCATCTGCTACACGAATTTTGGAAGTTGACGGTCATTTTTCTAAAAACTGTCCATAACAAGGTAGGTAAATTGAATGCTTTAGATTCTGCTATAAATGTACTTTCATTTTACAAAAGGAATTATTGATGTATATCGCTTAGTTGCTGAGAAAATAAATACTTTCGGTGGTCTAGTCGCGCGCGCGAAAATGAGTAAATTTCAACTTTAGCGGCCTATAACTTTTGTCAGGACCACGGGAAAATGTCGTAAAGCGAGATTCTGAAGGTTCAAACATTTCTGAACCAAATGGTGTGGGTCCCAATTCTTTCTACTCCGAAAAAATTTTTTGAACGATTTCGCGGCTCTCTCCGCTGCACTATAATGCCTATCCCAAATTTGTTTGTATTTGTATACGATCCTCTATTTTTCATTAAACTGTATAGACTTCGACGATAAGCGGCTCATTTAAAATAGAATGGGGTAGGGATCTCGTGCCTATCGGTATTTTTCCTGGTCCTAGCATTAATATTATTAGGAGGAAAATACGCTCTCGTCATTTATTTTGCATAATGATTACATTTGATTTTATTTTGTTCTTCATTTTCGGTTGTATGTCTGGTGTGTTCTTCCTCCTTTCCTTGCTATCGTTGTATATTTGTTTTTTAACAATGCCTTTTACACTTTTTCGTTATGGTATAATTTCGACTTCCATGCCACATTATTTATCTTCCTTAGTCCCATTTTCACGTTATTTCCTTAATATCTATCTTTCTGTGCGATACTTCTTATATTTATTTGAATATCTGTAACTTTTTTTGTTCTGTTGTTATCTCGGTTGTTATTTATGAAAATCTGCGTTTCTTTACAGTCCTTCACTTATTTTGCATTACTTTACTCTTTTCTTCTTAGTCCCCCAGCTCTCACATATTTTTGTGCCTAATTTGGCGGCTTCTTTTATTTTTACTTCGATCCCTAAGTGCTTTCTAATAAAATTACCCATATCTTCCTTTATCACTGTCTGGTTTGATCCCATTTTTTTTTCTGTTCTGTTCTTTTAATTCTTTCCTTATTTGTGTATTTACCTGTTTTGCGTTTGTGTTTTGTTTCTTTACTTTTCGGTATAATAAGTAGTACGATTTCTTGATTGTTCTTCTTTTGATCCTAGCTTATTCCTTTGATTTCGTATGTTACATAGTTCACTCATCGTTTCCAGCAATTAATCCATTTTCGTCTTCTTTTCCTTTCCCTTTTTCGGGTGATAGAGGGGATCAAGACAAGCAGCTTTTCCAAATAAACTGAAGGTCCAACATGTTTCGTTTGGGAGCCACCCCCAAAGAAGTGGTGAAATTTGGATTTCTTCTTTAATGTTTTTCTCAGCAACCATAGGAGTTACAAAGACGTCTTTGATTAGGTTTTCGGGTATGCCCTATCCGATTTTGAAACAATTTTTTCAAAATTCCTACCACGAAAGGGCGCACCCCTACTTGGGGGTGCGAAAAAATTCTGATTTCGACGAAGTTTGGTATCTGGGAGTTTTTGAACATGAAAATGACGATTCTGAAATTAGTTTTTGAAAATTGGAAAAAAAAGTTTTCCTGCAATTCTTAGTCGGACAACGAAAATGGCCAGAATTCCACGAAATTTGGTGTGTACATACTTGATGAGTTAAGGAACAAAATTGTCGAACAGTTTTTTAAAATAACTTTTCAATCAAACGTTATACTCATTTGAAGATTGGGCTTTCGAGTTAGAAAGTGTCCCCTGCCTACTAGTGAGTGATCTTATTTCGCATGTAGTTAATTGAAAATGTCGCAAATAACAAACAAATAACGATTGAATTTGTTGTGATCATTTAATCATAATATCGACTTAAACCGTTATTTGCGACATTTTCGATTAACTACATGCGAAATAAGATCAATCACTAGTAGGCGGGGGACACTTTCTAACCCAAAAGCTCAATCTTCAAATCAGTATAACTTTTGATTGAAAAGTGATTTTAAAAAACTGTTCGACAATTTTGTTCCTTAACTCATCAAGTATGTACACAACAAATTTCGTGGAATTCTCTCCATTTTCGTTGTCCGGCCAAGAATTGCAGTGGAACTTTTTTTTCGAATTTTCAAAAACTAATTCAATATTGGCCACTTTCATGTTGTTCTTTGGGAGTTCTTAGAGCTTCATCCTAGTCGGCCATTGAAAAGGGTGTGTTATAATTGAGGTTCTGCACAGTACCTACCTATCAAGGTTGAGAGATTTTCCACTCCTTTTTACTCTCTCGGAAAGACGATTGATAGTTTTGTGAGTTACTCATTGTTTCATAATGTTGAGGAGTGTCAATGGTGGGCCCATCTCGAGTTATTGTCCGAGTGATTGACGCAAGTCTCCTGCCATTAGTCAGAAGCTTTATCCTACAATCTACATGCTTCAGATGAAACGAAACTATTCGAGGAAGTATAACGATTCGAAGATTCTGTTTTGCGTTCCAGAACTATTCTACGTGACTTCGCTCTAACTATCTTGAAATCAACACAATAGTCTTTGGTGGGACTTCAACGAAAAACGTTTAGTGCTATTTTTTGCTCTTATGGCATTTCTAACCGCAGGACATCACCAGGGAACGTTTCTGGCAGTCGATATGCCACCTACTGCACTTCTTGGGATAGGTTAGCAGTCAGACTTATATCCGTAGATATTATCAGTGTGCCTTCTCCAGATTTCATATACGGGGAGCGATAACTGGCGTTCTAGGAGTGTTTCTGCCAATAGCACTTGGGAAATGGGCGCTGTTGTGAAGATCATCAAGTGACCTACACTCAAGACGGATCGTCAACAACGGCGAGACGAGAGCTAGATCAATCACGTGGAAATTACGCGGTCTGTCATTAAAATAGGTAGGAACGCCTGTGTTTAATAGAACAATATCGTCGCGCTCTAGTAGTTCTTCTACTTACGACCTCTACTATCTCTAACTTCTGAACTCCAGGGCTGTGTGAATTGAAATTGCCCACCAGTAGGAAAGAAGCAGGGAGCTGAACCAATAGATATTCAAGATCTGCAACTTCTCAATCGTCGCTCGGTTGTTGTGGACTGCATATTATCAAGGGTAATATAACAAGACCTTGATAAATAGTCGACTATTTTGAATGCATCTAAATTTCGATTGTATTTTATAATAATTTAACGAGACATATTAATTTTGGCGTTAATAATCTGATGAAAGCCCGAGAGCGAAGCTCGAGGGCTTTCATCTATGATTATTAACGCCAAAATTATGTCGAGTCAAATTAATAAATACAAGAGAAATTTAGCAGCAATCAAAATAGTCGCTTATTAATCAAGGTCGTGTTATATTTATGAAGATTATTTCTTGAATCCAATTATTTATACCAGGGAGGCATATTCACAAAATGAAACAGTTTGATATCATTTATGCAAAATATCAACAACAATCTACAAAATACAAACATAGGTATCAATTGACTGAATTGAATTCCACATACACTTTACACTATATTCTTTATAACCTTATTCCCCATCTTCTTTTTTCATGTTCCAGGTCAAAATATCATTCAGTTTTGTGAATGGTGTTGATTCATTTAGTTTACATTGACGATGCTCGCAAAATTTGGTGAACTGCCTCCATACGCTATTTTTACTCCTCACTGTATATTATGCGGGATTGTAGACTGGACCACACCACCATCATTTCTTCGCTTGTGGTTTTGCCAAAACGATTCATTTCAAAAACTTCAAAAACACGATTTTGACGTTTAAGTTAAGTGCTGTCAGATGCACAAGCTGTCATGCTGATAGTCGGCTATCGTGCACCATGCAAAATAGTCGCTAATGGAGGGTGTTGATTGGTTTCGTCAAACAGGAATCAAAAGTGTGATTGGTTGATAATTGACATTTAATAGACGAAGGAAATAATCACCAAAATCAAAGGTTATCACAGATTAGTTGGTGTAAACTACCTTTTGAACTGTCCACCGATGAAAGGGGTCTTGGCTTGCTTGCCTTTGGTCAACCCTTCTTTTTCTGTCTGCCTCTGCACCGTTTCCTCAGACAGAGACATAGTAGAGTTCAAGGTAGCGATGTTTTTCGCTTTGCTCCGCCGAGTCTCCCGTCTCCCTGTTGTCTGTTTCGGGAGGTGCAATGTAAGATTCTATAAGAGGTTGTACTTCTAAGTCACCGGCTTAGTTTATTAGCTTTCCGAAAGCAGGTCGAAGATATTGTTCAATTTTAAAGGGTGGTGTATTCCATTAACGTTCCTTTTTCCGTTTCTTCTTTAATAGTTTTTCTAAATTTTAGGGCATTGGACCCGGGCTTGGGGGGGGGTTTGGAGTGTCCACATTCTTTTAGCTTCCGGGTTCCTCGATAAGCCTGTCTACTACCTTGACCTCCAAATTTCAATAGAGCTGTAGACCGGGCATGTTGTCGTGTCCGCCTTTGCGGCCTTTTTTCCAATTTGGAACATTTCAATAGGATCTTACAAGTGACGCCTCGCGTGCTGGTTTTCTCCGCTACGGCCCTTTTATCGTATTTACAGTTTAGCTGCGAATGTCCAAATCTCTGGCAATCACAACATCTAAGCGGGTTTGGGATATACAGACGCATCTGTAAGAGATGAAACGCCGGCCGTTTTGGATTGTCCGTGGGAAGCTCCGATATTAAATTAAGTACGTGGTTTTGCAGTATGTACGTAAACATTCCTCCCCGTGTACTAATCCACTTTAGCGTCAATTTCACTTGACTCCTAAATTGGTCCTTTCAGTCATTCCATGAGGTACAAAGATCAACCTGCCAATTCAAACAAAACGACTCCCTTCGCCTTTTAACGTCTTTAACATGACCTACATGCCGTACAAAAAACCTTCCTTATCATGCTCGCTTTATCGGGAAGGGACTAACCATTATAAAATATCCTTCCTTTTAACGATCAAGAACCGGGACACATCCTTCTCATTAAGTACCGTACCCAAACATCCTCAGGGCAGACCAATGGAGACATCCTCTTCCATCGCACCTGAGACATTTGATGTTTGTTGTGCCGACATCGGCCATTAAAGGTCCCTTTTGTCGTATGGAACCAGCTAGAGTCCGCATGTAAGCACGTAAGTTTCAAAAAACTTCCCTTGCGTGAGCCGTTAGCGACTCAGTAACTCACAGCATCCATCTCTCAGCACACTCCCACCTGTCGGGGGAATTGGAACAGATTGTGGGTACTTCAGGACACGCGTTGGGGACTAGCCAGTCTCCTGTCCATTGCGTTTGCCTTTATACGACCTCCAGGTGAGAGTGGATTGATATCTACATCTATGACTTTTTTGTCGTAGCTTTATGATAGCTCTTGGTGGTTTTCTTATTACTTTTTAATTTTAATCGAACCCATAATCTCAAATTTTCTAAACTGGGTTTTAATCAGCGCACAAAATGACATAACTTCAAACTAATCGACAATACGATTCTCACCATCAATGTCACCATGGACGTTTTCACAAGTCATTTTCAAAGAAGGAGCAAACAATGGAAATGGGCTCGGAAATGGGTGTTTAAAAAATGATATTTTCAGAATTAAAGTCATGTACTTACTGTAAAAATAAGTGCAATGCAACTAAAGACAACAAAGTTCTCGTCAAAGATAATTTGCCTTCCATTTACTTAATCACATATCTGCTACTTTCAAGGGGTTATATACAGGCTGTCCATTATGAATGGAATATCGTATATATTTTGGTAAATATGAAATGTATACAAAATTTGTCTATATGAAAGTTGTTTAACATTTTATTTCCCATAATAAGGCAGCATTCAGTTGTTTTTATTTCAGAAAGCAGAGTAACGAAAAACAATTGAATTTTTTTAACTGGCAGTGCACCTTTTCATTACGCTCATTTGATAGTGATTTTTTTTCTCTTTTCGACGATATAACATGTTGGTACCCATTATCCTCGCCATTATCAAAAAAAATTATTATAATTTGATCAATAATATTAATCCAGATATACATGAAAATAAAACAATTGAACGTGAACGTTTCTTATTAAACCTTGAAAACAAAACGAAATTAGTAAAATGGCTTTCAGCGCAATGAATGTTCACCATTAACTATAAGGCAGTGACATACCCTATCACAAACAGTTTGAAATAAAAATCAATTTTTTATACACGGGTGCTAACGTGGTACGTCATCGAAAAGAGAAAAAAAATCTGTATCAAATGAGCCTAATGAATGAAGTTTGTATACACTCAATATTTACCGAGATATACAGTGCGTCCCAAATCGAGTGGGATTGCATGGGTAATTATTACAGATAGAGAATTGGTTAAATGGGCAATGTTTTGCAGTTTTGGATGCTTATTTAAAATTTCCTTATGGAAATTCAAAATGTCGCATAGGTTCGACGTAAATTCAAAAAAACTAAAATTGGTCATTTCCTTGAATGTCTTATATCATCGAAAGTATAAGAGATATAAAAAAAAGTTTTATATAAAAGTGTCTTTGATACGCTTAATTTAGAATTGATGTCAAACAAAATTCAAGATGGCCACTTTTGAGAAACATTTACCAACTTCCTAAAGTTAAATGGGCGCCATATTAGATTTTTAGAGTACTTGATAGATTTTTAAATCCTCTTTTCAACGAGCTATTATAACATAAGATTGAAAATAAGATACCAGTTATATTAACGGTTTTTGTATTTTAATCAAGTAGTCTGTGACGAATAAAAAAAAAACAAAACAAAATCTATTCGAGGCAACAAAACAATGAAAACAATTACACCAGATGTTTAAAATACTGGCCATTATTAGTGAAACACACTTCAAGACAGTTTAGTTTAGGCAACGTGTTGCCATTGATGATGATTATTATTATTGTAGTGGTAGCTACTTCCACTTTACTTTTATTTTTTAATTAAGTACTTACTTTTATAATTTAATGTACTGTACATAATTCGTGAATTGTGACCTGAGCAGCCAGTTTGTTGGTAGGTAGCATAAACTAACCCTTCCTTCGAAACATACGTTGTCGAGAAAAATCCTTTAAGGAAGTTTATTGGAGAATTTGTAAATAATGGTGAGCAGTTAAAGATCCATCGAAGATTACCGGTCCAATTACATGACTTCCCATTATGCCATAAAATACATTAATTTAAAAAAATATTACTTGATTTCGGCGTGAAACTACAACATGTAGGTTTTCCTGTGACGAGTAGTGTTCATAATGTCGATTTGAACACTTCGCAGTTAGAAAAATAAGATTCATCTGTCCATATACTTGGACTGGTAAAACTATTAGTTTCGATATTCTTGCGGATAAACCACCTACAAAATGTTACCTGGGACAATGCATCAATGGTAATACATTGTGTAAAATTAAGCAAAGTGTCTTGAAATGTCTTTAACTGGATAATGGCATGACTTTTTTCGAGGGGATAGTTTGTAGTTATACCACCATTTGTAGGTATGTAAGTATGGATAATAAGTCAATAAGTGATGTTATAAAAATCAAATTTTTCTAGACCGCTTATATAAAATTTTGGAGGGAGTTGTAATGCCCAAACCCCCCCTCTCATGAGTGCGTCCCTGATTTTTTTAAACATCTGATGTAATTATTTTCATTGTTTTGTTGCCTCGAATAGATTTTGTTTTGTTTTTTTTAATTCATCACAGCCTACTTGATTAAAATATAAAAACCGTTGATATAACTGGTATCTTATTTTTAATCTTATGTTATAATAGCTCGTTGAAAAGAGAATTTAAAAATCTATCAAGTAATCTAAAAATCCCATACGGCGCCTATTTAACTTTAGGAAGTTGGTAAATGTTCCTCAAAAGTAGCCATCTTGAATTTCAATTCTAAATTAAACGTATCAAAGACAGTAACTTTTATATAAAACTTTTTTTTATATCTCTTATACTTTCGATGATATAAGACATTCAAGGAAATGACCAATTTTAGTTTTTTTGAATTTACGTCGAACCTATGCGACATTTTGAATTTCCTAAAGGAAATTTTAAATAAGCATCTAAAACTGCAAAACATTGCCCATTTAACCAATTCTATATCCTTAATAATAACAAAGTTACCCATGCAATCCCACCCGATCTGGGACACACTGTATACTATATTCCATACATAATGGACACCCTGTATTATTTTACATATTACTATGGGAATGCAATTCAATGACCATTTCACGACAACACGTGATGGAATAAAAAAATAAATAAAATTCTACTAACCTGTATATCCCTGCGCGCATGAACACTGATAAGTATCCAACGATTTTAGAGAGCAAGTACCGCCGTTTAAGCATGGTTTTGAGTCGCACGAGTTTGCGATCGGAATTTCACAGAGAGACGCGCTAAACCCCAAAGGACACACGCATATGAATTTCGGAGGACCGCCGGGTAACACTCGCACTTGACACGAACCGCCGTTTTGGCAACGCGGACCGGGACCGGTATGACACGGATTCAGATGTTGGCAGTATTCACCGACGTATTTGGAAGTGCAACTGAAACAAAAGAAAAAATGCATTAGTAATTATTACTGACATTTGTTAAAAGTATATTGTTTTGGCCGAAGTGCCGAAGTGTATTGGACCCATCTTGGATTTAGGAGCCAAGTATGCGCCCTAATGAAAAAAATCGTTTCTCAGGTGACCAGATACGATTTTTTTTAGTAATTTCGATTTTTTAATTAAAAAAAATAAATTGAAATTTGAAGTAAGTAAACATAATTGACTCCATTATTCAATTGTGAAGAGTTTAAAAACTCATACCCGGTAAAGAATGAGGTACCTATAAAGTATCACTCTCACAGTCCCACGCAATGGAATTATTCTTAATTTTATAATGGAATACATTTTTGAAAAATGCGTCTCAGGTTGATAGTTAACTTAATAAAGTTTCGTTAACAACACCACCTAATGGGATATTAATTGGTCTTCTTTTATAAAAGCACGCCACACTTGTAATTACGGCTTGATCTATCTATAAAGCGAGACCTAATGGACTAATTGTTTAAATTGGCTCCTGTTCATTTAAACTCGAGATGGTGTCTGCGATATTTATTATAATGCACTTTCGAGATCGCAACTCTTATCGTCTCTTAACGGACACGTTCGATGTAAGTACCATCAACATCACCAACCTCTACGTCCGCCTTAATGACAGTGGTATAAAAACGAAAATTGCTATAATTAACAAAAAAAGTACCGTTGCAATCTTTGTGTCTTTGGAAAATTGGGAACAGAATTCCTAAATCGATGTGGGCGCAAGAATGCAAGGAAGAAGCTACAATGCGCTTTTCTGTACCAATTTCGACATTTTTCACAACCCTACGACGCATCCGCCACGACATTGCATGCCTGTGCAGACGATTGTTATTTGTCTTAGTCAGGAGCAATCATAATAATTTCAGAGGCAGAATATGTTGCCTTTTTGAGAAAAAAAATTCTACCGAAATTCTTAAAAGACCGCATGAGGAAATTGCTGCGCGTATGTAATTGGAAACAATATAGAACCACTTTTTTCACGCGCCACAAGGCTCTTTGTGGATTGGCTGACATTGCACTTTTGGAATACAAATATGTAATGATTCACAAGCCACAAAACATTCTCGTTTGTGAGCACCAATGAATGAATAAACAGTAGGTACAATTAAAATGTTTGTTGGCAATAAATACTGTCACTGGGATTCGAAAAAAAGATTAGCATGTCCTATTGGAATGGGCGAAACCCATTCAAAACGTAATCAGAAAAACATTCCTGTATAACAAAAGTAGTTTGCGCAGTTGTATGAAATCATAGATCGCCAAATCAGAGATGACCTAATATTTACAAAAGAAATGTTTTTCTGTTGCAAAAGTACCGTATGACGGTATGATTCTTCTAGATTTAAATAGGAGGTAATTTATCTCGCGTGCAACGAAAATTACAGTGCCTACATTATTTAGACAAACTGCATGGTGCGATGGTGTTATTGAAATTTTTATTTTCTTTCATACTTTACAGCGCGTGATCGACACATTATCAGCTAATAAGGAAAATTTACTTTCATTTACTACGTCCGCCTTCTTACCGTTTTGATTTATTGTCGATACCTACGATATATAATTACAATTATGATCTTAAAATGAATGTCCTATTTCTAGATGAGGAATAAATCACATTGTTGCTGATTGCAAAAACAAAATTAATTTTACTTATAGATTAAGAACAAGACGCAATTTTTAGTGCTAATAAATGCGTTATTCCGGCCTCCCCATGTCTTCGTCCGTCCGCCCATTCCTACTCTACAGCTCTCGTTTTGGCATTCGCAGTTATTTAAGCACCAATTTCTTTGGTAAAACGTTCAAACGTAATAAAATCTATCAATTTGATTGGAAAATTCCTACACTACGTATTACTTTTAAATACACTACAAATTGATATCATGCATTTTGATTAATAATTATACTATATAGTCAGTGGCGGCTCCTGAGATTGCAAGTTGGGTGGTCTGCACGAACCACAAGTAGTTTAAATTAATAATAATAATAGCCCGTTAATATAGAAATAGACAGTGAGTGTTTCGTACGTTCACTTAAAAAAAAGGTCAATCTATTCCAATAATCAGCAAAAATAAGTGGTGCTGTAAACAAACGAATAAATCTACACCTGTCAAATAAGTAAAAAAATTGCAATTTTAAAAATGATAGGAAGCGACTGAAGAGCTGTTTTATGTTGCAGCCCATTTTCACGTTATCGTGAAGACCTTCGGCTATGACGTATTTACTTCGTGAATTCATATATGGTACAGGGTGGTTCTAATTCGTGGCTCACCATTGGGATCTCCGTAATGGTAAGAGATACAGAGTAGGTTAAATGGGAGCAAAGTTGTTTTTTTCAGATACAGGGTGGCCCACTGAAAACAGTCAATGCCAATTTTGTTAACCACAGTGTTGCCAGAAACGCTCGGACATGTCAATTTTAGTTAGAGGGGGACACCTAAATTAGATAATACTACTTACATAACTTTAACCCTGAGAAGGGGGTGAATTGCACCCCACAAATTTTAAATGGGAAGGTGTGGTAAGCGTCAGGTAGTTCGAAAGGAATGTTCATTCTGTTTTCCAGCACTGTTTTTTATGTTTAAAATCCCATCAGTAGTTCCAGAGAAAACTCGATTTAAATGGATTTGCAGGGCCGTTTTAAATGTTTATTAAGTAGGCGTTGAAGAAATGAACCCTAAAGAGCATCTAAAAAAGCGGCAGAGCACCTCGATGTGACCCTACGGGGTCGTTGGATTTGACCCATTTTCACTTTTTCACTTGACTTGTTACATGTGGCATATGGGACAACTGTGCACGGTTTGGACCAAATCGGTCCAAGCATTTGACAGTTATCGTGTTCACGGACGGACGGACAGACGGACACCATCGACTCCCCTATAAAGCTTGCATCGCTTTTTTTCGCTGCCGCTTAATAATTGATAGCTTGTGTTAGAAAAGAGCATATGACACAACACTGTACATCAGCAGCTGTGTTTAATGAAGAACACGCAGATAAGCATGTTGGGAACACAACAAACAAAAACAGAAACAATTTCCACCCTTTCCGCTACAGCGTAAACCATTAACAAAATTAAACAAGTTACATTTAACACATTCACAAAGTCGCGTCCTTGTTTGTGCGCGAAAAGTTATAGCGTAAAAACTGCCCAAACCTCCAAAAAGAGTTTCTTTTATAATTCTTGTTACAAAGAACATATGAATGTCCGGTTTTCTGTGTTAGTAAATTGTCCTTAAACCTCAGGCAACTATGCAGACGAATAAACAAAATTGCACATGCGCAACCCAACTTTTGTTTTTGCGCAATCCCATTTTTTTTGTTTGTTAAGATATTTCAATGAAATATAATATGTATGTACTATGTAGGCACCTCAAATAAAAGTAAAACTAATGCAGATTCAAAAAATTTGTTTTACAGGCTATGCTGATCTGGTGGGAGAGAATCAACCCCTTAACGTCTGTTGTAAAAATGATGTGTGTCAAAATCTCGATTTCGATATTCAGTTGTATCGGATTTTTTCAACTTCAACGCCCACTTAATAAACATTTAAGACAGCTCTGCAAATCCAGTAATCGAGTTTGCTCTGGAACGGATTTGAAAAATAAAAACAGTGTGTACAGTTTTCAATAAAAGAATTATACGTTGTACTGTATTTTCCTTCGTAATAACTAAAGTGATAGGAAGTGTATCACTCAATACAGATTACAGTTCATTAATTACTTTATGGTGCATGAATCCACTTGGTCCTCACTTTTCCGCAAAAATTTGGTCATTCGAGCCGGATTTTCTAGCACATAGAAAACGCTTCCTATTTTTTTGTGACAGAAGGAAAATAAAAAAATATCATTGAGGCAACATTTTTTCCCACGTCCAGCATCTTACAATTCCATTTAATGATTGTGTTTCGTCATCATTGGTCATTGAATTGATTGAACAATTTTCTAGAATTATATTTGCACGTGCGAGTCTAATTCCGCCACATAATTTATCTCTTATTGCGTATCGCAAGCTGCAGTTAATTCGTATATTCACGTTCCAAATATTCGATTGTTGTTTAGGTACCTATCGCTTACGCTACATAAATAATACCTTTTTATCAAAATCATTGTCGTCTTTACTAAGATATGGTTGCTAAATTTAAACAATTTCAAGCGTTTCGTAAGATTGTGGTTATTATATTATTGATCTCGCATTGAATACCATTTATCATTTGTCGCAATTGGCTTTGGAAGATTCTGATCAAAAAGCATGTTATAAAGTATAAACAATTAGACGCATGTAAAGAAATTTTTCTGAAACTACTTTAAAAAAAACTACTGTCTCTAAAAAGGGTGAAGAAAATGTGATTTTCTTCTCTAGTGAAGAAAGTAAAAAACAATTGCCGCGATGATCTTAATGGTGACATTTCAAATTGAAGCATACCCGTATCTAGATTGCTGTGTCAAACTTCATTATTGCATACAATAATTTTTCAATTTTGATTCGTAGTTTCAGAAAAAAATATGTTTTAGCTGATAAACTTGATCAGTTGGAACAAAGATAGCCATGTTATCCTACTCAATTTAAGACACCCTGTATAGTGATTGTGGTACCAATTTTTGTAGGTACGCACTGCGAATTTAACCACATGAAAAAACATTTTCTAATTTGGTTGGATTTTGGTTCAAGTTTATTTTCACATAAACAATATCGGACCAACCCTTGTTGAAGGCCTTTGCACACACATTCAAATCCACACATCCGCCTCAATTTTAATATTTATTTATACATAATTATTCACGGATGGGACCGGCGTTTGTGGTAGGCTCCCGCGCTTATAAGACAGCTTCCATCCGCCCCTGATTATTAAAGTTTAAGGATATTTCTAATTAAAACAATTATAAGCCAGGTAACACTAACACTATTTGGTCGACAGCAAAAAAAAAGCCGGAATTAATAACATAGGCATGCGCTTGGGAATTAATAAACAAAAAAATCGTAATCCTATTTAAGGTTACATAATTTTATAGTAAAAATACCAAATTAACTTAGCACTACAACCAAATTCTTCTCGTCTCCAACTATACGTGAAGTGAGCAGTGCAACGATGTATGAAGTGCTCTTGGGGTTACATATTTTACACTTTCGCACAGGTTGAGCCTCGGGTTGAGCATTACCAAAATACGGTCACAGAGAGAACTTTTGATTGCTTTTTTGTTCTCAAAAATTACCGGGTGATTCATTAGAACTTTCCCGAAAAACAAAAAATGTTAAAGGTAGGTAATAATCGATTGTCATTTGTCCAACTCCATGTGGTAAAGTGGTATATTTAAATACTGGAGTGCAGAATACGCAGTATGTGCTGTAGCTCCATACTGGTTCAAAAACGTACCTACAATAAGTCTTTTTGTAAACCTATTAAGAGCCGTTTTTGTAGCACATCATTTTTTCTCAAGCGGAATGTTACACGGACATTTTACATACATTGTTGCCTGCGGTGTCATGTAATAAAAGTAATTAAAAAACCATTAATCCATCCATTTTTCTTAAAACAACTTAGTTGATTCGCGTTGCATGGGACTGCCGGTAATCGTCTCGCCGGCCCGAATATGGGTTGGAATGTCTAGAAGACGTATTGTAGGTACCTTTTTGAACCAGTTCACGATGACGAAATAAGGGAAGGATTTTAAAACAGGGTGTAGCTACAGGACATACTGCGTATTCTGCACTCCAGTACTTGGAACAATTTTAAAAAACTTGCCTCCCAACCCCTTTTACATTCAATATTGTAAAGAAGAAGAGTAAGGATTCAACCGTGGGTGGTAGAAATATTTATAAAATATGTTCCTTAAAACTACCGTTATTGTGTCAAAGTGTATTTTGGTTTAATAATATTAATTTCGGACCATAATTTCGACAATAATATGCAAATTCTCTTCATTCCTTAAGGCAGTTACTTAAAAGTGTTCTAACATTTATTTCTTTATGTTTTTTCTTAAAAGTAAGTATGCGTTTCAAGTTTTAGAGTTGTGGCTAAGTATTTCTTCTTTACGCTGTTATTGTTAAATATGTAACGCTTGATGTAGTGGGTTTTATTCTGGTTTAGTTTTAAACATATTTTTTGCGCGATCGGTCATTTCTGACTATTTACCATGGGTGTTTCCATGACAGTACGTAGAATTTACCAGTTGCTATGATTACGACGACGCCAAAATTACTTACCGATCTAAAAACAGAACAGCAAAAATACTTACCGACGCCTTTTTAAAAATCAACAGTCTTACATTACATTTAATCTTTAATTATTGTTAGGTACATTAAACGTACAATTTGTGCTGTTGTTTCCTATAGCAAGACGCTCATAAAGTCATAAAGGAAGTACAAAGCTAGTAAACTACATCAGACACATGCACCTTTTTATGAAATTATTAATTTCAATTTTGACAAATAAACTGGTTACCTAGAGATTGACACCATACCACTTCGATCATTTCGATTTATTCTGCTCGTTAATTTCTTAGTGCATATTTATATTGGTTGCATAATTTTAATTTCGATCGCGCAAAAAATGTTATAAGCACGTCGAACGTTAAGGGTTACCGTTCTCAGACAATAATTGGAGTCGTCGCTTCGCTCCTCCTCCAAACAATTGTCTTCGAACGGTAAAAATCCCTTACCGTTCTCCATACTTAATATACTATAACAATCTCGTTTTTCTTTTTTTTTTCAATTCTACTGACTTGCAGTAACGTAGCTTAGGAGGAAGTGGAAGTGCATAGAGCCCTGAGCAGCAAATGTTGTGGGAACGGCAATGCGGCAACTTCAGATAATATTCTTTACTAGGCAGAAAGTGATTCTCACAAGAAGTAAGAATTGTTGCTTCTTGTCTTGTTCAAAACAAGCAGTTATTATTCTTCTTGCATAGCATCGCAAGAAGACAAGAAATTTCTTGCATTACTTTCGCTTCTTGTAAGGTTTTGGTGATCGATTTTGAAAATATTTGCTTCAGATGATTAAGCAGAAAGGGTCATTAAAGCTACAAAGCCGTGCAGTTTATTCCATTAGCGCAAAACTTTTGCAATTGGCTCGAAGATCCATGTAACAATCGGCATTACTGGGCTACCAAATACCGGTACCTATTCAAATGTGTTGCAGCAAACCTCGTCCGATTCGATTGCGTCCAGTCTCAAACGAAGCGGGCGTGATTAACTTGAATTGTAAGATTGGTCCCAGTTCTTTATGATTACCAGAAGCCGAGAAATTAAATAAAGAAGTCTTCACCACACCGTTTAATTTAAAGCTCTTTTGATGCTTTTATTTCCGTTATTTATAAAGGAGGGTTTGTTTTCCTAGTTTCGCTTTCCCGTAGCTAGTAGATATCGTTAGTTAATTTATATCCGTTCCGATTTGGGAAATTTGTAACGTTATTTTCCTTACCGTTTGATATTCCGATTAAGTAATCTTCGATTCGTATTCTTATTTAAATACTTTTTGCTTGTATATTTAGTCCGCCATCCACTAGTTTAGATGTAAGTTAGTTTTGTAGTCGAATCCATTTACCTAGTTCTTTATTTTCATCCATCCAAGTGTTATAGATTTCTTATTACAATAGTTATTTGCGTCGCCGTCCGAGGTCGTGCAGAGGTTTCTTTCTTTTTAATTCCTTTCGGCATACGCACTTCTTGTACAAAGACGAGATTCGAGAGTTACTAAACTTCCAAGAACACATACGCCATAGTTGTTGACTCGTGACTGTGTCTGCCTTTTTGGGATATATTGCAGCTGTATAAGTTTAGTGAAGTTTTTCTCTTGTTATACTTTGATTTCGGTGCATCGCTGACGCATTTGCGGATGTATTAAACAAGTTTAAGGCCATTTTTCGGAAATAACAAAACAATTACGCATTACCTCTTGACTTGAATAAACATTTTTAGGCTTCTTACTTCTGATTTACTCTTTTCTTGATTTCTACACCGATATTTCCGAGTGGAAACCGCCGAATTTGGGACTTTCTCAATATTGCGCAATGATGATTAATTTGGCAAGATCCACCGACATTTTGATCAATTGAAGAACGCCATAGATATTTCTACCTTACCGGCAGATTCGAGAGAAATTAATCACGTTTGGATACTTTGTTTTTGTTACTGAAGATTTAATTTTACCGATAGTGATCTTATCTACGATTATTTTGTAACTACGAAGATTCATTTCTGATATATTTGATTACGTTGTATTCTTTATATTACTTTGTGTTATACCGATATTAGTACCGTTGCTAAAATCAGCTTTTGAAGCCACCGAAACCTTGTCCGAAGCCGTTATCTACGATTCTTAGGTTGTTTGTTTACTCCAAAGAATTTGCTCATTAACTTGTTTACATTTTGAATTGGTTAGATTTCAATAGAAATTTAGTTATTTGTGCATCGCAAAGTTTTTTCTTGAATTTAACGTCACGCTTCTGCTTTCATGCTTGATATTGTACGTGAAACCCGAGTCGATCAAAACTTTGCTTTCACTAGTGTAAAGTCATTCAAATTATTGATTCCTTTTGAGTAATAATTGCAGTTTTGGTATCCGATTTGCCTACTTAGTGTCAGGCGTTAGACGTGGTTATTTCGCAATATTTTATGTGCAGCGCGATGTACTGCCCCTTTTATTTGTTTATTGTGTTATATTGTCTGTTAAAGATTTTCAGAACGCGCCCTTCTGAGCTCACATGGTTGCGACCCGAAGTTCAAAGGTAATTTTTTTAAATTTCATCTACTCCTTGATTAACGTTTGATTACATACTGGTTTTCGATACAATCGAATTGTCATTATTACAATTGCTTAATATTCACTTAAAGATTATATCTCTGTTGTTTTCTGCGGAAGCTGTTTTTGATATTAATACTTTCTCCGACTACGTGTTGATCCACGAATTTTCAATGAATTGATCAGTAGGTACTTTCCGAAAGCTCATATACGGACTAATTATGTGTACAAAGGAAAATAAGAAATAAGGTATAAATATTTTTATAATTAATAAGAAATTGAGCATTGCGAAAGTTTACATTGCGCAGTCTGCGCATGCGCACGTTAATCGCCAAAATTTTTCTTGATTAATTAATTAATAGGTTGTTTGCGTACATTTATCTTTAATTTCCTCATTAGAAAAGGCACAACAAAGATTTCCTTCCATACAGTCCACTTGATTAAACGTTTGCTACCAACGCAAAACAGTCACCGCGTTGATTAAGGCAACGGAGAATGAAATATAAAAAAAATCCCTTTCGGTTCGGCCGCACAGTTGTAAGTAGGTTTCCCCCCGCTGGGCTGATTCCCGAACTTGACCGAGATATTTATTCGTTTGACCAACCAACCCTTAAAGTTTGGTCGAAATCGGATTATAATTACAAAAATCAGAGTGTTTCTTGGAAGTGATATACATTTTGGGTTCCCAAAAACCAAATTAAAAAAACTCCGCTTCCGAATTCGGTTCCGATATAACCACTTCCGTAACATCCCTAATATAAACCTATAAACTGGTACCATAATATAACACACAGTATGCTGGTACCATTACAATAGGTAGATAGAAATGTACCTAATTGCTGATCGCTCTACACACACAGATTTGTACACGCACTTCTTGCAGTATTTTTTGGCGCCGAAACTTTTTGTTGTACACATGACACGGACTGTAAAGGTAATTTGAAACTTGATTACCGGTTAGTTTCCTTAACGAGATTTAAATTTAAACCTTGCCCACCTTTGTCACAATGACTTTTTTGCTACCCGTATCTTTACGGTTCGACAGCTTTTGATTTCGATTCTCACCTTAAATAGAATAACCGATACCTCACAATGCGACAGGCCGCACTTGTTTGCAAATGATGATGTTTTAGGTAAAACAACGTCACCGGAAATACACAAAGTGAACGTACTTAACTTGTGTGCATGATGTGTCTGTTTTTCTAGAAACTAACGAACAAAAGTTCTCAGAACAAAAACGTCTGTTCTGTTCATTATATTAATACGTCCATATGTGGTATGTGAACAACAAACGACACACATTACAAAACACAGCTGCAGAAAGGAACTGGTCACTTATACGAAACTCGAATAAATTTTAAGATACAATGCTCTTTTAATAATTTATTATTATCAAATTAATTGGATTCTTATGATCATAACTTACGATACCGATACTTAATCATCGTTTTTGCGAGAGACTTTCGACTAAACTTCGCCAATGAGTTTATTGAAGCATGAATCTACGCTAATATCTTCTGCACCTTCACGTAAATTATTTTATTGCCCGATATGTGTCCTTTTTTAGTGTTGTTCAATTTGTATTCTTCGATTTGAATTGTGTTTTTATTGTAGTTTCGAATGCGTTGTAAAATCACAACTTGGCAAAAATGATCACGTCGGTTTTGAGTTAAGCGGGCATTTGTAATGCACGATTTTTTCCATTTCAACTTTTTTAAAGCAAAATATGGGTAAATGAATTTGAAACACAATCGATGGTGATGGGCTATTCTGAACACAATTTGTTCATTCATTTTAAATATTAAGGTTACAGGTTTGTGATGTACCATTGCTAATCTTAGCGCTTTTTGGCGTACTTTCCTCAAAGTGAAAAATCGCTATTGGTGACACTTTGACGTCCGTTCGTCTGTCCGTCACACGTACTCCTTCTAAACCACTGAACCGATTTTGGCGATATGGGACTCATTTGAAAGGGCTTCGTCCAAGGATTCCTTGCATACCCATATTTTTTGTTTTGCGCATGCGCAGTGTCAAAATTTGGTTTAACGCATGCGCAATGCTAATTTTTTCATTTATGAAGATATTTAAATGAAACTTTATATTTAAACACTACGAATATAAGTAAAATTAACAATTTCAAAATGTTGTTTTGCGCATGCGCAATGCCAACTTTCCTATTTATGAAAGCAGTTAAACGAAATATCATATGTAGGCACTAAACCAAATACCGGTTTGAAAATTATTGTTACGCTGTATGTTTTATTTATGAAGGTGTTCAATGAAATTTCTAATGTAGACAATGCGCAAAGCTATTTACGAAAGCATTTATAAAAAGTTCCATATGTAGACACTTCGAATAAAAGTAAAACGAATGCCCATTTCAAAATTTGTATACGCTCCACTATTTTTCATTAAATTGTAGACTTCGACGATAGGCGGCTCATTTGAAAGAGAATGGGGTACGGATCTCGTGGCTACCGGTATTTTTTATGTTTGCATAATGACTTTTTAAACTTGTTTGATGTGGCAGATCAGTTTGCCTTCGAACTAAGCAGTGAAGGAATAACTCGTTTATTTGATGAAAATACACATCGTCACCAAAAATGCAACGAAATTGATGAAAAAAATGACGATTTCGAGCAGCAGCTCATTCTTAAAAAACAACAATAACATTCCCTATTGTTCTGTAAACAACGTTCGACGGTTCTTTACGTGGGAATATTGCCGAAGATAAGGACGGCCATCCTGTTCGTGTAAATGTTTTTAATTTAGTTTCAATCTGGAGGATTTTATTACGAATAAGCACGAAATTGGTTTATTTCATCGGAGTATGTAATTTTAGTGTCTATTTATCCATTTAGCTTTGTCTTCAATTGCTTAATTTCTTGATTTAGAGGAAGTAGGAGTATGATGGTTTTGGACAAATGGTGTCCTGCTTAAATACCAAAAATAACGAAGAAAGGGAACTGGTGAGCCTAAAGCGCCTGTCTCGCCATACCGCTGTTCAATTCACGATGTACTTCATAATAATTGTGTTAATTAAGCCAGTTTGTGTTATCATTGTTTCAATGTGGAGTATACAACCGTGTTTACGATCAGATTATTGTTTAAAAAATTATCAAAGTCCTCGTGTGAGATCGAAGGGACTTCAGCGCATTTTTGTGTGACAGATCAGTATTCTATTAGCCACTTTTGACTCAGTTAGACCTTGTCGGAGGCTACCACATTTCCTTTTTCGGTGCATACTTATACCACATTTTGGTGGATCTCGCTAAAAACCTTCCACAAGATAGTACTTAATTTTTGGGGGGCACTTCTCATTGCTCGAGCTTCTTTTGACGACACGAGAAAGAGAGACAGCCATTCGAGATTTACGAAACGTTAAAACGCGTGACAGAATTCGCAACGGAAGGTAAAAGGTGCCCGAAGTTGACTACCTCTCGAAGATGCGCGCGCGCGCCTTGCAAAAGGTCGTTAATTTCGCCCCTAGGCCAAAAAACAAAATTCCGCCACGCAGGAGTTGTGCGCGTTTACAACATCTTTCCGACGACACCAATTTGAAAAGAATCGGACCAAAACTGTAGTAGAAGATAGGAAAAAACTGAAAAACCTTCACGTTAGTATACTACGCTCGAGGATGACGCCCAGATGTCGCCAACCCCACATCATGTAGCCCTGTCCCCAAGGTTTACAAATTACACGGCCTTGTAGATACACATACACCCGTTGCCTTTCTACAAGAATTCTTCTACGTGCCCACATTTGCTGCCAGCCAGCCGACCAGCCAGCCAGCCAGCCAAAGTGAGATTAAAAGCTACTTTTTACAAATAAATTTGCAAAAATGCGCTAAAAACTGTAAATAATTTTAATTTTTTTTTTGTTTACTTATGTCGACCACCTGCGTGTGGGGTGAGTGTAATGGGCTTGTGCCCCTTTTTATTAGAGGTTTTTCTTCAGCAGTTTTTGCGTACGAGTTTCGAAATAAATTCTTTTCTCATTGTAGAAATGTTAATTATGTGTATACTAATTTGAAACCATTTTACGATCAAAATAGAGTATCATGTTTCGATTTTCTGTTATTTGCTGAGTATAATATATTATGATCCTGATTATTCCTAAACCGTTTAAAATACAAGTATCCTGTTGCGAAGTTTTTTGTGGGACATTCCGATTCATTTATATTATTACAGTAGGTTAAATGGGCATGTTTTCGAGAAGCCTGCCAGGAAAAAAATATTTCTTCGTATATATTTTGGTTTTGCTACGTTTTCTTTCAATTGGTATCATGACCATAAGATTCCACTAGCAAAAGGGTGATGGAGGGAACTCAATCTTGTTGTGTCTCTTTCACTGAAAAGTCCATAAACTGCATTTAGTTTAGTGCTTATAAAATATGGAGGATACCGAAGTATTCCAAAAACGAATATTTAGAGAGAAATAAGTCTAATTCTTCGGATGCCACAATTGACTGGCTCCGGAAGTAAAGTTATGTGTTGCATTGTTCACCTGCAAATCATCTTTTAGTGTGTTACAGGGCGATATTTCGAAAATGATTTAATTATTTTTATGAAATGTTTGCGACTTAATAAGGATACGGGGGGAAAAATTTAACATGTTTTTGACATTTTTTCCTTTTGCAAGTTTTAGGGGTGGAGGTAACTCACATTTTAAACGAAATAATGCAGTTTTGTTTTTAACATTCGAATCTACATAAAAAACTACGTCTGTGCTAATATTTTAGATCACTTTAGATAGCATGAAAGACCGCAGACGTTCTGCCTGCTTATTAGTTCAAGGAAGACATTTTGAACTTCTTAAGCATAACAGACTTACACGTGCTAGACGAGCTGCTCTGCACTATGAACGAGGACGGAGTGTCTACATAAGGATACGCGGGCGGACAGTCTCGCGATCGTCATAACTGAGAAGTTTCCAAACACCGTGAGAAAGAGCTCATGCAGGGGACTTTTTAACAGGTGGACAGGTGGTGGTCCATGGCCTTTCTGCTCACCCGGAAAAGACCGAGGTTGTTCCATTTACAAATAGAGGGAAAGCGGACCTTGACGAACTCACTCTTCGAGGACGTCAACTGAGTCTGACCAGGTCAGTGAAATATATGGGAGTCATGATAGACCTGACCTAGAAAGATCTCATTATGAGAATAAGCAAAAAGACTGCATGTCTATGGGCATGTTAGAAGGGTTGTACATGCGGCTCGGAAGGCTTCCATGCAGCTAAACGAATGGGACGAGTGGAAGGATAGATGCACGAAACGGGCGGATCTGGGAGGAAACCCTCAGATCCGATCCTCTCCTCGCAAGAAGGGATGTGATCCGAAGTGTCTTTCCAAGACCAAAGTCACTCTCCTGGACAAGGAACAGTGGCTGAACTCAGATTGCCAGTCCTTCAAAACTTTTGACTTTTAAGCTTCTAAAAGTGAATAGAAGCGAGATTAGGAAGATCGTCGGTGTCCTTACGGGGCACTGGATGGTCAACTATCACCTAGATGAGCTTGTGGAGCAACCCACGTGCGGGTTCTGTGGCGAGGCAGATGAAACTACCGAGCATGTAGTCAGTGTGGGTGACGCCTTGATCAGAGACAGACATCAACTCATTGCCGATAGTTATCTGGAACCGTGGAGGGTGAAACAACTTAGGATAAACAGAGTCGCTATCCTTCCTTGAGAGGAACGGGCCTGAACCTAGTTGCGAAAGGAAGGGGGTAGGCACAATGCGCCTTTGGTGCGCCTAAATGCGGCCTGGTCAGGTTCCTTTGTGAATAGCCATAACTATAACAGACGTTGAAAAATGTGAAATTAAGTTAACACCAGGAAACCACAACAAAACTTTAACAAAAAGTCTGATTATCACAGCTTTGGTGTCGAAATGCGTACCTTTTATTGAAGTTTTTTTTTGAGTTTCTTAAATTAGTACGATACGAATTAGTACTGTCCTTGTGATCGATATCTACCTTTATGTTAAACAAGTAGTCTAGATCATCGCTCTTACAGTTTTCAAATCACAAATGGATATATTTCTTCCAGACGTCCCAATCGCCCTTTGTGAGTACCCTCTTCCGACAATCCGATCACGATAAGGGGTGGAGGAGAAGGACTATGGTTGGTAGAAATTAATTCCTTTCGTTGAGACCTTTCATTAGAATACCATGATAGATAAAACCAGTTCCACTGCTCCCCTCTCACCCTCTCTTTCGATAATGGGCCAGAAAGTCAATAGTGGTTGATATAGAAAACTGTTCCTTTCGCCGAGAGACCTTTAATTAGAATACCATGAAAATAAAACTAATTTCTAACCCCCCCCCCCCCCTCAGGTCCTGTTTGGCATACCTTCAAGGTATAGGCTACTACCTACTGCAAAAAATTGCAGGACTCTAGGGCCATTCCCCTAGAAGTAGTTCAAAACGGCAGAAGTGGGTCCGGACGGACAAAACGCAAATAATAGCACATTTTTTTAATTAATGCGCTAAAAACTTGAACGGAGATATTGTACACTGTACAGAATGACTCTTATTTGAGGGTGAGTATTAGGATCTCGGCAGCCGCAAGAGATATTTTTTAAAAGTGTTCCTCAATTTGAAAAAAGTACATTTCTCATTCTTCCATACTAAATGCCATCACCGTAAAATTCCAAAAAATAAAAATTTATACAAAAAAATTACCTAAGTCCTCGTGTGAGATCGAAGGGACTTCAGCGCATTTATATGTGGTAGACCAATTTTGAAGGCTACCACATTCCCTTTGTCGGTACTCACTTCCGACGTCCCGTTCACTCGCAATTCGCATTTGGTGGATTTCAATAAAAACCCTCCATGAAATAGTACTCAAATTTTGGAGCACTTCCCATCCCATAGCTCGAGCTTCGATTGGCGATCCGAAGAAGAGTGACCGCGATTCGAGCTTTAAGAACCTTTTGGCCGCCCTAAGTCAGAGATCCCAATGGCCGCCTTGGACTTTCCGACATCCTGTATACGTATGCCGCTTCGCACTAATTATGACAAATCTTTAATCTCACATGTAGCCTGCATCATTGAATAAACAGTGGTGACTAATTTCAACAAAAGAGTAATTTAGTACTTGAGTGGGAGGTGGGTATACAAACATTTTGGTGATATTATCTTACTTTTTTTACATTAAGAAAAGCATCTTCGTTACTTACACTCTCTGCGGGCGCATTGAATCAATTATAATACGTGTAGATGTGCCGCGTCTATAAGGTAGGGGAGAAAGATGATCCATTGTGTTCTCTTCCCACCGAGATCCAATGACAAACGCGTACCCTTCACCGAATGCATAGGCTCCAGCCGAATCAGACAAATTATGATTCGGTCTAAAATTAGTACATATTGTATTTACCCGTAATCTTTATACAAACATTTCATGACCGTTCTAAGAAACATGGATGCGAATTCATAGATGCCTACTTATTTTAATAGCAGGTTTAATGCGTAATTGGGGTAGCAATTATCTTTGACGAAAACGTCTGGACTCGAGTCGGATGACGCTGATTGTCAGATGGACGGACGGAATGACTGAAGTTACTCGATACGTAAAACCGGATTTATGTAGATTTATTTGCTTTGGTGTATTATGGCAGCGGCTCGCATTTTTGATGTCGTTCCTTCAAACGCTCCCCAACCCCAAGTAGTTCGTACTTCGTAATCGTAATTCGCTTTTATTAGTTTCAATCTAAATTAAGAGCGGTAAGTATTCTTCTTCACGTTAATCTACTAACAGCTCTTGTTCATTTAGAACAGGACTTATACGCCAGCCCAAAGTTAGGAACATCAGCATAATTTAACAAGGAAGAATTCTGTCAAGGATAAAATTAATTAGAAACAAAAATAAGGAAAACGCTGCCAAACGCGGAACAATAATCACATTAGAAAACAAACCAGCAAACGATGCAAAACAATCGTAAGCATTCTTGACTAGGTCGACGCATCAGCACTTCCTATTTTATTAGAATAGTTAAGGTAGGGTAAGAAACGATTGCTGTGATATAAATAGCGTATAACCATACTCAATAAACATCAAATCGTTCTTGATTTGTAGTGCATTCGCAGTTCGGAACTAAGCGGTAATCTCCAGACGAATTTACATTGTGTAAGTTTGTTGGGTGTGCAGTTTTTTTTTTTTTTTTTTTTTATACCTAAGGCTTTTTTCGGGGATCTAAGCCCATTTAGCCACGGTAACATACTATGGGAAGAAACAAGGACACTCGCTTCTCGCCCAGAGGTCTATCAAGGATTTTCAATGACAATACTGTACACGACCATGGTTAACGAGGAATAGGGTGGCACAGAGGATAAGACAGCGGAAAACAGAATTTTATATGAATTTATATACGGTCAAATATTTAGTTTGATTTTATGAATAAAATCCACTAGCAGATCAAACACCCCTCGGTCGTTACTTCTTAATACGGTGACCATATTTAATGGGAACACAATTCCCTTGCTCTGCAGTCCTTCGTACAATTTATATGTATGTGTTTTATTCAAGGGACAGTTAAAAAAAATGTGATTAAGGTCTGCAACCGGTTCACCGCAAGCACATTGCGGGCTATCCAACACTTTGATCTTGTGCAGGTGCGCGGGAAATCTTCCGTGGCCAAACTTCAATCTGGCATTATGACGTCATATCTGCGAGAGACAACGTTTTTGGAGTTACTCCACGGACGAAGTGTTACTTCCGGATGAATTAAGGCATACTGTGTGGGTTTTATGCTATAAGCATTTTTCCAATGTACTGTCCATTGGGTCTTTAAAATATCGGACTTCGCCACACCTATATAATCAGATTTTGCAATTTTGTTTTCGAAATATATATCTGATTTGATGGCTTTCTTTGCCAACATGTCCACCTGCTCATTAAGAAGAATACCGCTGTGCCCTTTAATCCAATAAAATTTTACATTCCTTTTGAACTTCAGAGCTCTTAATATAATGTTGGAAACTATAGGGTTTGATTGTAATCTTCCTATCTTATTGTAGTTTTTTAAAGCTTGCAGCACGCTAAAACTATCAGTCATGATCGCCACCTTATTACTAGACGCGCTATCCCCACAGTGGAGCAGTGCCTGCCAGATTGCGTATGGTTCTGCTGTAAATATGGATGTAGAAACATCCTTTCTCTTGGCTTCTCGCGTTTACGAATGCGCATCCACAGCCTTGATCACCATTTGATCCGTCTGTATACAAAATTATGTGATCCCTAAGTTCAGCTGTAATGGAGGTGTGGAGCTTACGATCGTGGTCGGGCTGCCCAGTGTACGGTGGAGAAACTACTTCGAGGCCCTTTAAATATTCCCCAAACGCTATCTCAAAATTACTGTGGAAAAATGCTCGAGTTAAACGATTTAATTAATGAGTACGCTTCGGTTAAGGGTGGAGAACTTTTATTTTGCCAAAACCTAGAACATAAATCCAAAACAGTGAGATTGTTTACTTTGGAAATAAGCACGTTAGCGTTTATTGCTAGGATTTTAGCTACGTATTTGACTGCCAAAAACTTGCGACGCAGGTGCAGCGGGGGTTCTTGTGCTTGAAATAGCAACGCATTTATTGGTGTCGAACGCATGGCTCCTATGGCTAGTCTCAGAGCTTTATTTTGCATAACGTCGATCCTTTTAAGTTTATCCTTGGATGCATTGCCGTATAAAGTACTACCATAGTCTATTAATGATCGCGTATAACTGCGACTTACCCGAACTGTACAGCTCTACGTTAATTACGTTAAATTAATTATTTTATAATATTAATCTTCTTTTTACGTATGAGAATGTTGTAATTTGTCAATTTCGTCTAAAGTAACGATGCGTTTCTAGGTTCGTGCTTTAAAAAGTTAATTTTCAAACATCTCTTCAAAGTTCATAATGTCAGTCGACATTAATCTTTTTCTTCATAACCGATTACTTTGTTTCAATCACTATTAGCGTGAGACGGACAGGCCAACTTATTTGCATTTGGTTAAATAAGAATATTCTTTATTATCTACATTCCTCTAGCTAGAAGAATGAAGATGAAAAATTGTTCTAGCTGCTCTCGGCACACACATAAAAAATTGAAAAATGTAATTCAAATTAGTGTTACGCTGTGCATTTATTATAGGGTACAGATAATGAACCCCGGAATCAAAACAGCAATTACAATAGAAATAATGTTAACTTACAATAGGTGAAAAGTGACACCGTTTTGGTGAATTTCCATCTCATTTGAGAATATTCCAAATGAAACCCGTGATCTGAACAATATTTACTAATTATCTACATAACTCGGAGAAATATTGCCCCCAGGTCATTTTGGATACAAAAATTTGTCGATAAATTTGATTTTCTTGTCGTTCATCCTGTGTTTCTTCTGGATTCTACACTCAAAAATAAGAATAGTTTGTAATTATAAACATCACTGTATCTTCTTATACGTTCTCATACATCTGACCACCTGTCCTCTTGTGCAATTAAGCGTCATTCCGGATGGTTTTCACGAACTGACTTTTTGAGTAAAAATTTTCGAGTTTAGTTTTATACAGTTTCGGCTACCTCAAAGTACACAAACGAACGATAAAAAAGATAATGAATGGATGATGATTCCTGTACCATTTCATCAGAACTTTTAAGGAATTTTTGCAAGCTTATAAATATTTGCAAGGTCATTTGATTTTGCAAGGTTTTATTTTTCGAAAGCGTTTGGAAAAACCCGTCCCCAATGGGGTCATCCCGCCTTCATTTTTTATTTCTGATCCACAAAGTACATTAAAAATAAAAAGACCCATGTGTCCTCAATTTTTATTTGCGAGTAAAATAAATCCAAAATAAATTATTGAAAAGCTGTGTTTTTATTCCGAATTTGAAACGCTTCAGACTAAATACGCCACAAACCTACAACCAATCACGTAAAAGTGAGCTGGCAACCTTACGCGAGGGTCTGACGTTTGTCACATTTGACGTTTTGAGAGGGATGTTCTAGCACGAAAGTGACAAGTGCCTGTGACAGATGACGCAAGTTATAAATGCCATTCTCCTGCAATATTGCCAAGTCGTTATGTCATCTGAATAGTTCTAGGAGCTGATTGGTCGGGCTTATTACGTCACAGAACCCGCCACAATCATATCGTTTTGAATAAACCTTTAAAACCGAACATGTTCATTATTTTTTTGCTAATCAGCCTCTATTTTTAAATAAACTTTTACTGTCCAAAAAAATGTTTTATAGTTTCAGGTACACGCTTATTAAATTAGAACTGCGGAATTCAACTATACTGTAAACCCCCATTGTACTGTAAAATAAATACCTTATAGTACTCGTATTATCCTAGAGTTTACGCGATTAGAATAGTGATATTATTATCTGTGCATGTCTTTCTCGCGCGTGAATATTTTTTGTGAAGAAGAATTTTTGAACAATAAAGGGAAACGTTATATGTAAGTACAGAGCCTGTTTTTTGTTTTGCTTGAACGCGTTTTCGTCTTCTTTCTAAAAATTTGAAATGCTTAATTGGTCACAGCTTAGGTTTGCAATGTGGCCGCTCTCTCTTCACCCACACTGATATCGCGTGGAATCAAAGCTTTCACCCTTAACTATTCCATACTTCATTAATTTTGATTTATTTGCAAATTGCAATAATAACAGTCACAAATTTACCAAATCTCCAGTTTTACCAATTTAACTCATTCGATTGTGTAATTTTAAGAACGCCCATGAGTGAATAAATAATTTATTAAAAAACTCATTCACATTATCCGATAAGATTAAATTTGAAAATTTGTTCTAAAACGTATTTTAATTATCTTCCTAAAATTTAAAAAAATCCTTTTAAACCATCCGGTAGGGCGCATAACAGTCGAGAACGTGATCATGGTTTTTTCGTCTGTGAAATTAAAAAAAAACAAGATTACTCCTTAGTTACGCCACAAAGGTGACAACCTTGCACGAAGAGTGCTAAATAAGGGAAGGAGGCAAAGGTGTCCCACTTCTACTTACAAGTTTTCAACACTTTATTGGTTTTAGTTTCTCAACAAAAAAATAATCGGCTCAGTTCGTCATTGGGCACTTTGTATGCATCGAATATATCCGAACGTGCAGTATATCCAATATGAAGTTAGCAATAGTTAACAAGAAGTTCTGTTCAGTTCTCTGCATCTAAACATTAGTCTGTCAAGGAAAAGTCCTAAAATGATAAAATACAAGAAATGCGTTTCTTGGACATCGAACTTCGTACATCGTATGTACAGACTGAAACATCTGGTTATCCAAAATGCATAAAATTAACTTTTCGAACATCGAGATTTGGCCGGTGGCCAATATGACTGATACCGATATATCGACTGCCATTAATTAAAGGGTGACTGGAAATTGTCAAGGAATTTAATGAGAAATGCACCATTCCCTCTTATCTGCCCGTAATCCCCTATGTAGTAGCTTCTTTTTCCAACACCACCCATAGACACTTCCGATTTGCATATGGTGCACTTTGCATAACTTTTGCATTTTGTAAAATACTTCCACACAACACTTGGGCCCATTTTTAACGAATGTTCTCTGATAATCGATATCGGCCAAAAATGCCGTATCGCTCGATCCCTAGTCCGAATGCGTTTCATACCTAGAATGATTCATACCCAAGGCTACTTAAGAACTTCAGTGAACTGTAATGTCAAACATCTTTTATTGAAGCGTATAAAAAGCTGCGATGTCATGTTTAGTTTGAAGTGGTAAGTGTATAATTTAGAAACATTCTGCGATCACGATTTATCAACCGCCGATCTGCAATTCACCGATAGGTATACTTCATAGACTTTGAATCTCGATATTATCAGTGGTTTAATCATTTAATGCACAACACAAAAAAAAACCTACATTTAATGTAGTGCATAGAAAGACATTTAACAACATCAATTTGGTTAAATGGCACAAATTGACAATGTCGACCAAAAAATAAAAAAAAGACCCTTTTGACATCTCCAAAAACCGTTAATGAATCACCATACAGAAAAATCAAGCGGAGTTATATCGAATGAACATCTGAAGTGAGTCTCTTGATAACTGTAGGAATTTCGTACTTCTAGCCCAGAGTGATTACGTCACCTCCTCAGATTCTAAGCTTCGTTTCGTCTTTTTAGGCCGGTCAAAATCGACACAAAAATCGCTAAATTCGCAAAACATGCTGTATCTCTGATTGTATAGTACGAGGTATAGTATGTTGGTTTGGACCCGTTAGGGTAGTTGTATGTACCGAAGTTTGCAACTGTCCAAAAGTTGTGGAAAAAGCGTACCACACGAAAAACCGAGAAATTTTCGAACTTTTTTCAGCTTTTGCTCTATATCTCCTAACTCAACTATGTATTTTTCGACGAACGCCACTATACAGGCTGATTCAAATTCGAGAGTCACCACGGGGATCTTAGAAGTGTAAGAGATAGGTAGGTAGTTTAAATTTGGCAAAGTTGCGTAGTTTGATGCTTAACAAAATGCCGTTTTGAAACGCAAAAAATCCGACAACTTTTGGGAATTTTGCAAAATCGTTTTTATTTTTTACCAAAGTTATTTAAAAAGATATTCCAAAATATATGACACATTAATTATTATAACCCTTTTTTCCCTCAGATGTTAGTTTTAATATATAGAAGCCTGACGTTTCGTCTCTGGTTAACCATCATCAACCTTGTTTTTTCTTATAGAAGTCATTTTTACTTTTATGTCATTTGATGGAGTGTTTTTTTCTGATTTCCAAAATGTAAACATCACTATCACCTTCATCAAGGTCCACAAGGAGAGAGTCAATTTCGAGCCACTCCATCTTTTAGCGCATATGCATCATGAAGCGAAGCGCACTTGAAGGCACACTTCACTTACGAGCTCGATCCACATCCACTTGAACGAGAGTTGAAAAACACTTTCTTCTCAAGTTTTACACATAATTTTTTCTGAAACTACAACCAAAATTGAAAAATTATCATATGCAATAATGAAATTTGACACATAGCAATCTTAGATCGGGCGAGGATACTGGTATGTTTTAATTTTAAATGTCATTATTAAGATTAACGCAGCAATTGTTTTTTACTTTCCTCATTAGAGAGGATTAAAATGTTGTATATAACACTATCGTTCGCACCTCCAAATTCAGTATGGTGCTTAAGGACATACAGTACATGCTTGCCAAACGTGACAATGACAGCACAAGGAGATTATGTTTTGCTCACAGCCGTCTATAATTACAAGCCGTGCTGAGAATTATGACAACACTGCATGGTAGGCCGATTTCCTAATTCAACTTGACAGATTTCAGGTGTATGTTATGTGTGTTTTGGGTGTAATATTCATATATAATACCATAAGTAGTCGAAGTATTGTCGAATATTTTTGAGGTGCTGTCACGAATGCTAGTTACGCTGATTAATACCACGAGCGCTTGCGCGAGTGGTATTAAAAAGCGTAACTAGCATGAGTGGAGCAGCAACTCAAAAATAATCTACAAATACTTCGACTACGAATGGTATTCGGAGGACTATTCAACGAATCAAAAGAAAAATTAAGCATAATTACCCACGCGAATGTATTTCCATGACAACAACAAACGTCAAAATAAATTATGGAAGTTGCTTTTCATTTTGCTATTGATTCTATTCGAACTTTTGTGCTCCAAGCTAATTCGTTATGAGTGATTAAATTAAAAGATGTGGTGATTAGTCGGTTGTCGAAATTGATTAACAAACTAAGAAGAATGTTCCGGTTAATACGACAAAATTTCGCGTCATTTCACTGGTGGAAGTTTGACAAATGTCATTGAATAATCGCATTGAATTGTCGCTGAAATACCACACGTGAAATTATCAATTATAATATCACAAGAGCATACAAAATAATCGATTATACTACCGAATAACGAGACGAATGATCCGAAACACCACGAGACCGAAGGTCGAGTGGTGTTTCAACGGATTATTCGTCGAGTTACGAGGTAGTATAATAGTACATTATATATCAAGGTAGAGAAGTCCACTATTATTGCCTGAGCACCAAGATTACATCTCGAGGCGCTTGCGCCGAGGGGGGTAAGGTGCGAAGGCAATAATAGACTTCTCTACCGTGGTATATATACTATTTTTTTCACTACTAGCACTTGAAATCCTCTAAATTAACATATTATATTGATAATAGAGTTAACGGTTGGACAGAATTGTTTGTTTCTTAATTTAACATCTCAATCAAGTACGTGGAAGTACAAGTCAAACAGGCCGTATTTTGTTCTGTCATTGAGATTTTTCAAAGAGTAATTTCGTTCGAATTTTTTCAAAATGTGATAATTTTAGGTATGTAATTTCTCTGGAAATTGCGAATGGTGGCAATTATTCGGTTTAGAGAACTTGTCTAAACGTTCATTGAGCGAAATTTCGGGTTGTGTTTTCTAAAAGTGACAGCGTGACAGTTCTCATTATTGACTACTAGTTAATAATAAAAAACTATTAACCACTTTGAACAAATGCCGAGAAAGCCTACTTTACAAGTGGAAAAAAGGTTAATAATCATGTCATCAGACGCTAGTAGTGAAAAAAAATTATTTTGTAATGCTCGAGTGGTATTCGACACGATTATATAATGAATAGAATTTTATTTTGACAGTTATTGTTATTGTCATCAAATATAGTGTATACTAGATTTATGACTTTAAATGACATAGCGAAAACACCAAATCGATTATATCACGTCGTCAAGGGTATAATCGCTTATTAATGCATTGGTATCTAAGGAAAGTGGAAGTTTTGATTGGCTCAATGTCGTATGAATGATATAATCCTTTTTACCTGTTTTAACAGAGCGAGATTGCGACAATTTGTGTTACTCCGTACGGAATGAACAGAAATTATTATTCAGGTAAGTTGCTAAACGAAATATATCGATTTGTTGTCATAACCTCTAAAGCAGGCTACTCCTTAGTGGGCCCTTTACAAGCACTTGTATTTGTTCAATGTACCTGTACAAGCTCAAATATGACCTACACACTACGTGGTACGTAAGTACGGTAAGTGTTTATCGTGAAAGAATACAATAATTATTTTATTAGTTGGTATTTCAGATATTCTAGCACAGACATGTCAAGTCGATTTTCTGAAGGAACCTTCCGACTTATTCCCAGGAGTACACGGTACGGGAATTTGAAGTCTACGGGGCTCCCCTCTTTAAAAGCTTCGTACATAGACCCACTGGAGTAGCGACTGGCTTAAAATCTGCCATTCCGAATCACACCTGGTCGTTGATAAAACTTCGCTGATGCACAGCGATAGCGATTTACTGTCCTTTTGCCAAAATTAAGTGCCTAAGCGTGTGCTTCACCTCGACGTCTTTCGACAGAAGTTCACCAATTTCGGAGATCTCAATGGAAAACACATTATGGAGCAGTTACCAATTTACAGCGTTCCGAATTTTAACGTCAAATAAAAATGTTATTATCTACTTTTGTAAATAAATAAAATATATGTACAATTGTAAGCTGCTTAAGTATCTTTCTTCTGTATTAAAACCACCAAGGCGAAGCACAGGAGAGAGGAAAAATGCAATTTTTCAAGAGCAACAAGACGCCATTATAGTTATTAACGTCATAAGGCCGATATGTAGCAAATAACGGACGTGGTTGAAGTTTGTAAACCGAGGCGTCAGCCGAGGTTTATATTCAACCAAGTCCGTTATTTGCGTATCGGCCGTGTGTCGTTCAAGAGTTTTCGTCATCCCATTATGTGGAAATTATACAGGGTGATTCCTATAGTACCTGCCACCGTTTGGGAGCGTGTAGGTGGTGCGTAGGGGAGTATTTTGATATAGGACACTTGGGGTCGGAAATCTAAAATAAGGGTGCCAGAGCCAAATTTACCTTCTGGAATTTCGCGCCTGTAGGTAGGCAACCCAACCGGTCGGCGGTGCACACGGAGCGATCTCAGGCGGCGATGTGTGGCTGACACTTGATCAGAATTTTGTTTAAACCCACGAAATCCCGTCTGCAACGACGCGTATCAAGTGAATAAACACTATGGCAATAGTATAATAATAGTTGGCTAGATGTAGGAAGTGCATTGAGAACAACGGTGGCCACGTTGAACACTTGTAAACGTTATTGCTTTTGACTGTCGTTTTCCCTCCTTCCCTCCCATGTCGCTTCCTCGCGCTAACTCGCTCTGCATCGCTCCGCGCGAAACGTCGGTCGGTTGGGTTGCCTACATACAGGCGTGAAATTCCAGAAGATAAATTTGGTTCTGGCGCCCTTATTTTAGATTTCCGACACCAAGTGTCCTATATCAAAATACTCCCCTAGGCACCCCCTATACGCTCCCAAACGGTGGCAGGTACTATAGGAATCACCCTGTATATTTCGACTTCATAAAGATCCATCTTTTCGCAATACTTAAATATAATAATTATCTTGATCATGGTATGCTTATGGTCACATGTTAGCGGTTGTCATGGACGCAACTACTGAAAAACAATAACACTGGATTTGACTAGCTGAAACCTAAAAGGTAAATGAATCCAGCTAGTGAAGTCCAATTTTGTTTGTTAGGGATCCAGATAAATTCAGTTTAATGCCGATACACCTCAGCAGTCAGGGGCTTCAAAGAGTACAGACCACTTGTTTTATAAGTAACAACTCCAATTAATCCAATCAAGGAGTTATATTTAATTTAATATGGATATACAAGATACAAGATCAACTTCATGGAACTCTACTTTATGATGCTCTCAAGATCGTTCTAAAAACAGAATATGTAGCAATTTATTACCATTCAATTTGTGTTACCTGCTAAAGATAATGTGCGAACTGCCACACGCTTTAAACCTCTTCATGTTCCAGGTTCTAAAGCGCCAGAAAAATGACGTTCACAAACCAAAAACTTTTGTGTAAATTTCTTCCACATTATATTCTAAACCAATTGCATAAAAACTTCGGGCTCCATTTTTGGGAAACGTCTTCACAATTTGTCACACAACATTTACATTTTCGATTTGTATATGCACAATTCATTGTAATAATGAATAGTAATTATACTTAAAGCACAATAAGCCGTCAATCAAAATTCAACTGTCATAATGGCGACACGTACTAAAGTCACTAGATTTGGTAACTTTAACACGCACGCTATCTATGCGCCATCTATTGAATGTTCTCCAAACTAATTATATTTGTACTCAGTTGTTCCCGTTTACGTTTCCCTTCTAAGTTTTTTGTTCTGGGGTTAAAAACGCGTGCTGAGAAGCTCTACGACGGTTTTCCAAAAATATGGACGTAATTGAAGGAAATATCAATATTCCTCCAGACGTATTAGCAGACTCCATGGCTGCAAGTGTCGATTTGCTACCAGAAAAGACCAGGGAGCGATATCAAAAAGAATACGAAGATTTCAAGGAATGGCTTAAGATTAAGAGGATCAATTTAGTAAATGAAGACGTGTTATTAGCGTACGTAAAGGGAAAATCGGAAATGTACTCGCCCAATTCATTATGGACAAAAGTTTCAATGTTGAAACTCACTTTGAAGGTATATGACAACATTGACATTTCAAGGTTGGTAATTTATTCATGTAGTGTATTTATTGTGTATTGGGGATGTTTATTACATTACAGATTCGGAAAATTATTCGCCTTTTTGAAAAGAAAGTCTGAAGGTTACAGACCAAAAAAGTCTAACATTTTGTCTGAAGAGCAAGTCATGACATTTTTATTGGAAGCTGATGATGGTGTATGGCTCCTAGAAAAAGTCATCTTAATATGTGGAATATTTGGCGCTTGTAGGGGTGATGAGCTTTTGAAGTTGAACGTGGAGGACTTTGAAGACACCAACAAAAACGTAATAGTTACATTGCGGATCACAAAAAATAAGAAAAGCAGAGTGTTTCTAATTCCGAAAGAAGGACTTCCCTTCAATGCGTATCAGTTATACAAAAAATACGCGGAATTACGTCCTCAAAATTTAGAAACTCGGCGATTTTTCATTGCCTACCGCAAAGAAAAGTGTGTTAGGCAGGTTGTGGGCATTCATACCATTGGGGGTGTTCCCAGGAAAATTGCTAAGTTCTTAAAATTAAAAAACCCAGAGTTATACACGGGCCATTCGTTTCGGAGGTCATCCGCTACCATGCTTGCAGACAATGGCGGCGATCTCCTAGCAGTGAAGGAACTTGGAGGCTGGGATTCATCTGCGGTAGCGGAATCGTATATTGAAAATTCTGTTTCGAAGCGATTAAAAATCACCAAACAACTATTTCAAAGGTCCAATGGAAACTCTGAAATTACAACATCCATAGCCACAGCTTCTTCATCAAGTGTAACATCAACAGGTGATAGTGGTCCTCAAGTTTCCTACGATGGACTACAGATTTCTAGCAATAATAACTGTCACTTTAATTTTCATATTCATTATAATAAGTAGTTGTTTGTATTTCAATAAAAGCATTATTTCTTAACGGCCGCATATGCGTCCGTTATTTTTTAACGGACGCCGTCCGTTATGAATGATATTTCATTTGTCAAATGAGTTGAGTTAAATTGAAATAACAGTATGGATGACGAAAAAATTATATCGGCTCACCGATTGACTTTCGGACAACGTTGCCAAACTTCTCAGCATGGCTTGTAATTATAGACGGCTATGGTTTTGCTTTAATACTTCAATTTAATCATATGTCAATTTGACATCAATGCGGTCAGTAACAAGGATAGTATATTATCGAAGAATGACGCCAACTAGTAAGAGAGGCAATTAGTCCATAAGACTCCATATTGCATCTGGAGGTGCGAACGTGCTACGTGCTACTTCGCGCATTTGACTGATATTTTTAACTCGGCTTCGCCTCGTCCAAATACCTTCATTCTCAATGCCCGAAATTGAACTTCGCACTCTTGTTAAATAAATAATTCTCGTTTTTTAAATTTAAATGATTGCATGTCTTCTTTTTCATTACCACGAAAGCAGCAAACCTCGGTTTGCGCTTAATTTGAAGCTAATTAAAATTTTCTACAACTTTTATTCTGAGTTCCACTCGTAGGATCAATGGTTTATCTCCAATAAAGAAAGCCTAAAACCAAATAAAAACTAAAAGATTCACATACACTACCCTAATGGCCCAATGGGTTCAAATAACATTCTACAAAATCAAAATACACCATATTTTATTGATTTATTGTCGATTTTGACTGGCCTATATGCAGTTGAAGAACATGCATTGCTATACGATAAAGAAAGATGGAAACTCAATCAAAATGTAATCTTAAAGGATTTCAAGAACCAAATGCTATTTATGTACTGTACATAAGTCACTCTGCTCGACTCTGTATAGACGTTTCCCTCGACGTTTTCCGTTAAAAAAGTAATTATCCCCTAACAACCGAACTATTATGCCAACTTCCCCTGCGCCTTTCTATGCATATGCATATACCTATACGTCCTATTCAACGACGTTTTTTTATTAATTGCAAACTGTCAAGAGTAACTTGAAAAATGGATTGGTGTATTGATAAACAATCACAAACGACACAGCGCCTGTTTCGTTTGCGACAGTGAACGTTTTAAAATTTCATCTGTTGGTAATTACAAGTGTTTATATAGTAGCAAGTAAAGTTGTGCTTGCCGATTCGATTAATTAAATATGACTTATTAGGAAAAGACAAAAAATTTGCCTGTTACCTTCACTCTCATATCACGGTTTCCTTTATAAGCCTTTCTATGCTTCAAGAATATTCACTCCTTATAAAGGATCTACCTAATTAAAGTATTAAAACCACTTTAAAGAACATACAGCGTATTGTTTGGACTGAATAAATTAATTTGGAGTTTGAATTTGCTTTAAAGCAAACAAAAAAGATTGACATAACGTCTAAAGGTCAGTAGCACTTATTTTTAAAAATGCGAGAATAAATAGCAAAGACAAAAAATTTGATTTGAAGATACAGCTGAAGACGCAGCTGTACGTTCTCGCCTTTTTTTGTAATAATACAAATTATGCAAAATCGCAATTTTTTCCTGGCAGATGCATATCGTAAAAGGAAATTAATGTTAATTAGGAATTTAGATACCCACAAGTGATTGGAAAATAATGATTACAAAATCTAAAATTCAGAATACGAAATGAATAGAACTTTTTTAGAACTAGTAATACAACCACATGCCGTATGCTCAGACAAGTGGTGATTCTTAATTAAATAAAAAGGCTCTAAGACCGATTGCATAAGGAATAGTTTTCCTGGGGACACGCCAAAAGCATCACAAGTTCCTGTTTACACAGTCACAGCACATCATCCCACGTGCAACACATATGCTTCTGCAGACCGGTCAACCAGACTCGCTTACTTTGTTTAACTTCGTTTTTTGTGATGGAATAGAAGGACCGTTTTAGCTTTTTAAAAGATACTGAACTTGTGAATTTCCTTAACGTCGGCACATGGGATATTGTAAGTTAGCAATTAAAATTCGGTTGCGATGTCTCGAGAATAGTATATTAAGTATGGAGAACGGTAAGGGATTTTTACCGTTCGAAGACAATTGTTTGGAGGAGGAGCGAAGCGACGACTCCAATTATTGTCTGAGAACGGTAACCCTTAACGTTCGACGTGCTTATAACATTTTTTGCGCGATCGAAATTAAAATTATGCAACCAATATAAATATGCACTAAGAAATTAACGAGCAGAATAAATCGAAATGATCGAAGTGGTATGGTGTACATCACTAGGCAACCAGTTTAAATGTCAAAATTGAAATTAATAATTTCATAAAAATGTGCATGTGTCTGATGTAGTTTACTAGCTTTGCACTTCCTTTATGACTTTATGAGCGTCTTGCTATAGGAAACAACAGCACAAATTGTACGTTTAATGTACCTAACAATAATTAAAGATTAAATGTAATGTAAGACTGTTGATTTTTAAAAAGGCGTCGGTAAGTGTTTTTGCTGTTCTGTTTTTAGATCGGTAAGTAATTTTGGCGTCGTCGTAATCATAGCAACTGGTAAATTCTACGTACTGTCATGGAAACACCCATGGTAAATAGTCAGAAATGACCGATCGCGCAAAAAAACAATAAGACTAACCCGTCACCGCGTGTACGCCAACTAATTTTGGGTTAAAGTAAAAAAATTTAATTCAGTTACAGACCATAAATAACACCCAATAAAATATTGCAGACCTGGTAATTATCTCTAAATTAAACACAGGCTGCGATCTGCAGTTGATAATCGATCATTCAGAAGTTAACATTTAATCACAGTGTTTACCTCGTATAATCATATCAAAGTTGACCGACTTCGTGAATAAAGGACTGTCTACGAAGTAAACGGGTAAGGTAACTGAAGCACAAAAACCACTTTTACCATAAATAATTCAAAAGGGGGAGACATTATTATCGCATAGGTATTTTTAAGAGAAACTTTCGATATTCGACAAGAATGTTGTACGGTGAATATTTCAAAATGAAACACATCTACCTGTTCCCATGAAATTGCTTCGAGCAACAAGCACAGCTCCAACCACGCAACATCTTTATATACAACAACCTCTTATTCTCTAAATATCGCCGCCTTTCATTTTAGCGCAAAGCGCACGGGCAAATCAGACAAGAAAGGAAAATGCGTAGGCAGTAAAACAAAGGATCGTAGGTTAGTAAACTTTATTCTTTTTTAGATAGCAAGCGGATAATACGCAACCCTTCCCAAACGAATTTAGATGGATAGTGATTTTGGTACTGGAAAACGTAAACCCGGTTCTGATTTATAATAGTCGATTTAAGACGGATACCAAAACGGGTTAATTTCGCTTTAATCTGATATTCAAAGCGGCAAGTTATTATTAAGTACAGAAAATTAGATCTTACTTTTAGTTTTTTAATATCCAATCAGATAGCGAGGCAGATTTCGTAAAATTTGGTATCCTATTCGAATTCGATTTGTAACTTCAAGAATATAATGCGGTCAAAGTAAGTTTGTAAATTAATCCTATATACGGAAGAGATTCCAACAGTCGTAACCTGGTGCACATAGTTTTCGATGGAATCGCCGTCACACGTACTCCTACACCACTGATTCGATTTGGGCGATATAGGGCTCATTTGAAAGGGCTTCGTCCAAGGATTCCGTGCATACCGATATTTTTTGTTTTGCGCATGCGCAATGTCAAACATTTTGTTTAACGCATGTGCAATGCTAACTTTTTTATTTATAAAGATATTTAAATGAAACTTTATACGTTAACACTACGAATATAAGTACAATGTTGTTTTGCGCATGTTCAATGCCAACTTTCGTAGTTATAAAAGCATTTAATACATAGGCACTTGGAATACAAGCAAATCTAACAACAATATTAAAATTTGGTTTTGCGCATGCGCAATGGCAAGAAAGTTACAGTTAAATGAAATACCTATCATATGTAGACACTTCGAATAAAAGTAAAACTAATGTCAATTACAAAATTTGTTTGTGCATATTTGTATAAGGCTCATTTGAAAGAGAATGGGGTAAGGATCTCGGCCCTACCGGTATTTTTTCCCAGTCTTAGCATTAATATTATTAGGAGGAAAATACGCTCTCGTCATTTACGTTTGCATAATGACTTTTTTTATTATGCCGGAATCACAATCTCTGTTTTAAACACTCAAATGCGTGCGAAAAAAGGCCTTTAAAACACACGTGATTTAAAGTTGCTAAGTAATGATACTTCAAGTATGACTTTTGAAACTGTCATCTGAGACTGAAATAAAAAATCCTCTTAGGTCGCTTTCTGTAAATGCAGAACATTTCTTTAGCTTGTACATATCCTTTGGTTGAAGCTTTCACAAACGCGCGTAATTTAGGGTATGCTTCCAAATCTGTTCCACTTTCGCAGCATTGTTTGAAGTTTTGAATGAATGCACCAAAAGATAGAACATTTAAATAGGTCGATAAAGTTAGCACCCCACTTTGCCTAAATGAAGTAAAAATATGCCTATAATTTAGGACCAATTAAAGACTAATGTGTACACAAAATTAGAATTGGTACCCGCTTAGTTCCGCTGGAAAACCGATTTTTAGAGTGGGGGTGCTAACTTGAAATCAAGCCAGTACCCCCACCTTTCCCGATTGAAATTTTATTAGTTGCATCAAAAACTATGAATTAAAGACTAATTTGTACCCAAGTTAGATTTTCATTGTTTAAACAATTTGTTACTAAAAAAGGGCATTTCTCAGAATTGATTAAAACAAATAGAGCGTATAAATTAAAGACTAATTTGTACCGTACAACGTTAGAATTTGTATCCGTTTAGTTCCGCAGGAAAACCGATTGTTAGCGTAAGGGTGCTAATTTGAAATCAAGTTAGCACCCCCACTCTTCCCGATTGAAGTTCAGAAACAATCGGTTTTAACTCCATCTGCGCTATTAGAGCTCTAAGAAACTTTTGGTCGCCCAAAATCGACTACTCTTTGAAGACGACCTTTCCAACGACACCAATTTGAAAACAATCGGACCAAAACTGTAGAAGAAAATAGGAAAAAACTGAAAAATCTCTAGGTTAGTATAAGACGCTCGGGGATCGTGCCCAGGTTTCGCCGACCCCACATATGTAGCCCCGTCCTTAAAGTTGTTAATTACACTGTCACGGTATGTACCTATATGTACACTTCGCGTCTTTCTAAAAGCGTTCTTCTACCGGCCCGCATTTACTGCCAGCCAGCCAGCCAAAGTGAGACTAAAAGCTACCTTTTTACAAATAAATTCGTCTAAATGCGCTAAAAAATTTCCATCCATATTTTCATGCATGCACTCATTATTCACAAACCCATTCAAATCTTCAATTTGAATTGGCGCCGTGTGATTTCTTCGCATCCGGGGTAAGGAAAGTTTGCTCTCTTGATATTAGGTATATCTTTATACAGGGTGTTTTTTTGGGAGCTTTAGTTAAAAGTTTCTGGGAAAGTAAAATAGGTAGGTTTTTGAAAATTTGTACTTAGGAGTTACTCTGAAGGCCGAATCGATGTAAAATATTTTCAAAATGGCCGCACTTCCGGAAACACCAGAAGTAGATAGTAACTTCGTTATTTTAAATTGCAACCCCTATTTTTTATTGCATTTTTGGATTCTACGTGAAATTTCACTTCTTTTGATACCCATATGTCGATATCTACCATTTATGGTTTTTAAGTTATTTTGACTTTAAGAAAAAAAATGGCGGATGCAGATGGTACCTTGATAATTGATTACTTGAAAACGGTTGTAGTCATGGCAACCTATTTTTATCAGTGCATAGAGAATGAATAGGGCTTTCTTTTAGTGCACTTAAAAAAAGTTAAGTTGCGTACGACCGCCCCTATGGATATCCAAATTTATGAAACTTCATAGACTAAAAACTCAGTTTTTTTAAATGGAATGACCATGTTCTTACTATTCCATGAGATAGAGAATCGAAATGGGCATATTTTGACAATACATGTTCCTATAGCTATCTTTAACAGTTTCTGACTTATTCCCATTTTATTGAATTGACACTATTTTTTCCGGATTTTCTTTTTAGTAGTCGGCCATGATTTTATAAAAATCGAATTTTAAACAAATCTAGTGACACCAATCCGTCACCTGTTATAGGTTAACATAAGTTTTTCAAAAATCGAAAAATGACTCGCAGTGGTTTCACCTATTTTGGAATTTAATTGTTATTTATGGTGAAATGGGCAGAATCGCGGCGCGTGCTTTCCGTACATTCATTCGAAAACTAGAACGAAATTGTATGAATTTTTGAAATTTTGTACCCCTAATGCACTACAAACCGTTGAAGCACAAGTTATACAAAGCTCTACAAGAGAATATTTAAGAAAATGAATTGAATTGCAAATGCAAGATTAACAAAATAAATTCAATGCAACATATAAAAAACTTCGTTGAAACATTTTTGGTATGGAATTGTTGCTAGAACAGATATCGCATTACCTCTTTTAACTTCCAGACTTATACGTTGTTTAAGAAATTCAGTTGAACGACTCTGTTTAGATTTTTCAAAAATTTTCCGTCCTATATTCTTAATAAATTGAGTTATTTATTAATGAATTATTTAGACTAGAACTAGAATCAACGATATTAAAGAATCCATTCCTTGATTTGTTTAAAATTCGATTGTTATAAAATCATGGCCAACTACTAAAAAGAAAATGCGAAAAAAAATGGCATCAATTCCGAGATCAATTCAATGAAATGGGAATAAATCAGAAACTGTTAAAGATAGCTATAGGAACATGTAATATCAAAATATGCCAATTTCGATTCTCTATCTCATGCAATATTAAGAACATGGTCATTCCATTTAAAAAAACTGAGTTTATAGACTTTGAAGTTTCTTAAATTTGGATCTCCATACGTGCGGTTGTACGCAACTTAACTTTTTTTTAAGTACACTAAAAGAAAGCCCTATTCATTCTCTATGCACTAATAAAAATGGGTTGCGATGACTATAACCTTTTTCAAGTAATCAATTATCAAGGTACCATCTGCATCCGCCATTTTCTTTAAAGTCAAAATAACTTAAAAACCATAAATGGTAGATATCGACATATGGGTATCAAAAGAACTGAAATTTCACGTAGAATCCAAAAATGCAATAACAAATAGGGGTTGTCATTTAAAATAACGGAATTACTATCTACTTCCGGTGTTTCCGGAAGTGCGGACATTTTGAGAATATTTTACATAGATTCGGCCTTCAGAGTAACTCCTAAGTACAAATTTTCAAAAACCTACGTATTTTACTTTCCCAGAAACGTTTAACTAAAGCTCCCAAAAAAACACCCTGTATATAAAATTCTTCCGAACGTGTGTTTATGACTTTTAGTGTCTCTGTGTGTTCTCGGATGGTTATTGGTTTAGATTCACTATTTGGTCCGATCGGAGTCATATATTCGTTATCTTTTTGACGTAAGAAGTCGTGGGGGAAAATCTAGTTATTTATAAGATATGTGAGAAATAAAGGCTATTGTGTACCGCAGATGCATTGGTGTTCACGGCAAAATCACATCATATCCTCAGAGCAATGAGATTCTGAAAGAGTTGTTATCTAATAGTGTTCCTAGGCATCTGGATGCTAAGATGTCTAGCCAAAAGACTTGACTCTCTTGATTTGGAGGCTAAGTGACGGGCTTTATCAGTGTCACTTATAAAAGATAACTGATCGGAAATTCGTTCAGTAGAAATCATATCCCAATTCTTTTGTTTATAAGGAACGGCAGGTGTGTTAGTCTCAGATGTATTCCAACAATCCAGAGCTTCGTTGTAAATGGCAATTTCAGCTTCATCAGAGCTATTAAGAATCAGGTTGATGAGAGCCTTATTTGCATTTACTGAACTAAGGAAAGGTGGAAGGTTGATATCGGATCGAATTCCAATGCCTCCTTGGGACACGGGGAGAGGGGCCTTTATCCACTGTTCGGGTGAAAGATTACAGTTGAGAACATGTTCCATTGCGTTTTTTATTTGCGCATCAAAATTATTTGTAACACCTGGTAAAGAAAACAGGTCATTGGTCCTAAGACCAGAAGGAGGTATTGCGACGCAATTTTTAAGTAAGAAGTATCCGGCGTGTAAGGGTAGTTGATTTAAATTCGTGGAGAGTGTCGTAATCTCATCAAGTTTCTTGGAAAAAAGGTTTGCATGATTGCGGTGCGAAGGCAGCCAAGTAATTCAAGGTTTTCGTTAACAACCTTAATACCAGGCGACAGTTGATTAAAATTGGTAACTACTGAATCCTTGTTCGGGTTGTCTTCACATTATTAATTATGTAAATTGGTAGCAAATTGTTTATAATTTTGGATACCATAAAAAGCTTCTTTAAAACAATGCTATTTGGAAGATATATTCAGTGTCCCCGACAAAATTTCGACCCTCTATATTCGGCATAGCAGAATGATGTAATTCTGACCCTTAAATTCATGATTCCAGGCAGACAGCGACCCAGGTCAAAATCCTTAAATTCCAAACGGTCTGTTACCAAATTTTGACAAACGCTTGTAAACCAGAACGGGGTTCTGCCTTCAGGTAGCTCCAGCCGGCTGGCCAGAGATCGAAATTCGTATTGATTGAAATTGTTTAATTAATAAAATAAAATAAATAAAAAATTCAAATATTCAAATCCCGATGTTGGGTACGGAGACACCTCCACCGTCTGTCAAATCACCGGTTGACCTTGGGGTCTGGTACGGCGTTTTCTTTTCCCCAACTGGAAACGTGCGGTGGATGTGACAAGTGCTACTAGTTCGCTGTAATGATAAAGAGTTATTACCACCTAAGCCCGGATGCTTATCAAGGCTCGAGGAGATATCAGGTAAAGGAAGTATAGGTAGTTTTCTCCACCAGTTATATTTCAGGTGCTTTTCAGCAAAGCAATAACCCGACCTGAGATGACTTGAACAGGAGGTAATAGCTCTCGAATAAGGTCGGCAAGGATTTACCTGGCGACGGCCCTTACAGAGGAACTTCCACCCGGTTCCAACAACCTCTACTCAAAGTCGGTGGAATCAGACGGCAAACACGGAAGGGAAGCTCTTTGGATTCCAGTCCGGTCGACCGACCGAAGGCAAGAATACAAAGAACTAGTTCTGTGTCCGGTTTTATAAGCCCGCAGGGATTTACCCTACCAGGATTATCTTCCCGGGAACAGGTGAGTAAAACGGCAAAACTAAAAGTGATTATCAAATTAATAGGTCTGGGAAAATAATGAAACTAAAACGAAAAGCTCTGGTGGAATTAAAACGGAAAATAAAATAAACTTAAAACGGATCTCAGGTTTTCGAAACGGGCAGGAATCGGGTCGGGTTCTGGTTCGGGGAATGATTTGAACATGGAACGGAATTAATCGGAAGTGTTCTCTGGTACTTTACAAACACCTTTTATAGGACACACAACAAGGTGGGAGATGTAGAAGGGATTGCAAATAAAGGATGGGGACGACAACAGGCGACATCTAACGAGGGGATTTTACAAAACATAGTACAGGATGTTTCACAAATAAAATTCCAACGTTATCAATTTGATGTTTTCTTACACGCTTAAAATGAACTTTGGGCGTGAATCAATATAATTAATCGTAATTAATAATAAGACTTCTCTCTTCGTCGATAAAGGGATCAAATGAACACACAACTTGCATAATTTTACATAAATACAATTCATTCTATTGGACCAGAATATAATAATAGTTATTTACCTAACAAGTTCGGTAAGTTAATTTTCCCGCATGAGCACTTTGTTTGCAGCACGACCGTAGGGAGTGCTGCATTTAGTGCGAATGCGGGAAAATTCTTTCCAAAAGAGTTAGGTACAATATTTTTTGTAACGAATTGCGTAAAAAAAGGTCAAAATTAATAAAGTTTTGTAAATTAGTTTTTTTTTAATCATGAGTTGGTAACACAATCATATGTTTGGTTGGTAACATAATTTTGTAACTACCCACTTTTAATTGCACTGGTCACATTTAAAACTTCCACATCTTTGGTTAATACATATTTTGCCTTTGCAATGAGTGCTACTACTGGTCACGGCATTGCATCGTTTGCACTGAATATCTTGAGTTGCGTAAATACACTCGTTACATTTAAAATCCTTGGAAGCTTTGTGTGTTAATATGTGCTTTCTTAAACTGCATATGCGAATAGTTGGAGAATATCACTGGTCACATTTTAAGACGTTTTAACAATAAATTTTACTTTTTCTTGAGTTCCAATTCTGAAAAATAATTTGATTGCGTTATAAGTTCTTGTTTATATATTTACGTAAAACTTAGTGTACGTCTGTTTCCGATTAATCGCACTAAATACCCTCAACCAACGGTTTAATTTGATTTTACAGCAGATGACAGTTATCCATGACATGACGTTCGTTGACTTCAATAAGTACTACCAACCGAAGAACGCGCATAACCCCTTCTCTCCAGCGGAAACTAAAAAACACCGCGATGCGGGAAAGTCGTTTTCCCGTGCATCGAGGATGCTTGGAAACATTATCTTTCCATTCAATGAGTACAAAAAATTACTTACAGTTTTAAAGTTAAAATATCCAAATACAGTTCGATTACACCAAACTCTAATTAAACTACCAGAAACAAATGCATCTGATAACCAGTGCTGGTGAGAAAAACTTGGTCTTCCTACTTCATATCCCCAAAACGGTTCTAGTGACGTTGATTATCATATCTGGTTGACGCAGAATACGAACACTTCGTTTCGAAAAGTGGCAAAAAGGACTTGATCAAAAGACTGCAGACTTGGCCTCGAAAATTTTACGGTAAAAAGAACTTCTAACGACAGCCATTCGACCTCGAATTTTAGCAAACGACGTCTTCAACGGACTGCAACTCGATCTCGATTCTAACAAAAGGCTTCTTGAAAGCAGAAAGAGACAGCACCCCGGGCTCACAATTGACAAAAGGCCTCTTCTTTAAGCGTCCGTAACTGACCAGTTTTCCCTACTTAATTTGTCAACCGATTCATCAACCAATTACAAATCCATAGTAACCAACCAAACCCATAAAACGGCATCTCCGCCAATGCGTAAATACGTAAACCAACATTTCCTAGGATTCTCTTGTCAACTAACATATTTCTTTGAAAATACCACATTTTTTACTGATTAAAACGCCAACTAATGTCTAAACCGAGGTCTAAACAGTCAACTTGATCTTTTCTAAAATAAACGAAAAGCTCAATAAAGCAGATCCAAGTTGTCACAATCCCATCAAAGAGCACAGTGATAGCGAAAAAACTGAATTGAAAATGTTCTTAATTTTAATCAATTCCAAGAAATACTCTATCTTTTACAATGAATGTAAACAAAGCAGACCTTGACTACAGGCTCGAAATTCGTAACTAATTCCACGAAATTGATTAAGAAAATGTTGATGCAGCATTAATTTAATTAACATTAGAATACCCGGATTCATTCCAAATGTCTTGTGCCAAACGACACCGTCCCAAACTGACACTGTTTACACATCAGCCCACTAGGGTTGGGTTGGTAAAGCAGCCTTGGCTGAAACCACGCCCACCCTAAAAATAAAATCAAATAAACTACCGGAATTTTACCATAATAAGTTTATTTTAGATTCTAAAATTTATGCCTTCTTTTCTTTTGCCTTATACTTAGTCGTCATAATGCGGGTCGATAATTTCAGTTCGAGAAAAGGTCTTACCAGAACCAAATCGGGTGAATAGGATCGGAAGGTATTAACTGACATGGTGAAACATGAGTTGTCTACCATTGCTAAATCTTCTTCGTTATCGTAGTGCAATTTATTGTTCCTCGCTTTGTCATTCTATTACCTTCGATTAGAGCAACACAGTGTTGAAAAAAAAGGACGGTAAGTGCTAATTCATTGCTTCAATTAAAAAGCATTGTTTCTCCTTTTCTTCAGCTTACCTTTGACGCAACGCAATGTTCATTGAAATAGTGTAATTTGAAAAAAGATTAGCAATAATTTCGCCTCGAATTTCGCTGACAAAAGGGAACATCAGCAATATGAGTTCGGCGAATGATTTCCAGCTTTGAAAGCAGCAAGCAACCTAATCTTCTTTTATGCTTACATCTTTGCTTATAGGAAAATCCAGTGGCAGATGATTAAAAAGGATTTTTTAATTGAGCAACTAACACTTTATTTATACAACAAATTAATGAGTTATTTCTTTACGTTTCGCCACAGAAGCCGAAGATTTTCTACCATTAGCGATGTGGCGTAAAAATTTAGCGTTTTGAATAGACGTTAATTACAAATCCGCGATTTATAATTTGGGAGAATTCGATTAAAGATTACGAAAGTTAATTCAAATCGAAACGGCCACAAAAAAATTGCATTATTGCAAAATGAATAAAACGATGTTATTCTTTATTGGTAACCAGAACCCATAGGAAGTAAGATGATATATGAACACTTTCTAATTACCGCTTATAATTAATAGTTCAAGGTACATACAACGCATATTAATTTAGGTAACGATCACGTTTAATACGACGGATTAGTGATAAATGAGATCCCGGACTAACAAAAGTGAAGCTGTCTTATTGTGTTCTTTTTTTCGTGCAACCATCTGATCTGCTTGGTTATTTCCGGCGTATAGCGTGATTTAAATGTGAATTCAATAACTAGTAGTAGACCCTGTCTTTCAAAACTGAAATTTAACATACAGCACAACTAATAAACTATGTATAATGTATGCCAAATCTTGAACGATCTGAAATTTCCAAATAATTTGTTTCAGTTTTTTTTAAATTAATTTGACTATTGCCGATAGGTAAAATTATAGTTAGTGACAGATATAAAATTAGCATTAACGCTAGTGAAAGCCCATTTCAATTAGTTTTTTCCAAATTATTTTTATTCAATCACATCCGAAATTATATCAAGACACGAAGGTGTGGTTTGCATGTAAAAAAAAATTGACGTCACGTCCTGTGTAGCCGTAAGGTATAGAATAACATTAGAAACATTTTATTTTCGATGTAGAAGTAAAAAGCGAGTCTTAATATAATATGTAAGTTAATTGCCCGCCTATTCAATATAATATTCATATGAGAATGTGAATGTACATGTACAAGTGTGTTCAAATTTCGACAGTAAACCGGGATAACTCTCTTACCAAAGATAGAGCTCGAGATAGGAGACGGTTTTTGCGAACCTGTGCTGCTTTTTTTCAGACCCCCTTAATTTCTCGACAATGCTAAATAAAAACGGGTTATAAGAGAGTTTTGACGTAGATTTGGTGTACATATTTCGATTTTTTATAGAACATGAATTTATTGATTACATGTTTTTCAATTGATTAAGAAATAAAAATAATGCAATTGGTTGCTGCTTGCATTTCTTTATCTTATTGTTGGCGCCTATACACATTACTTTAGATAGTTTAAAATTATCTATGTGTTTATTGCTCTTCTTATCACTTTAAGACTTAGGTCATGTATTTACGTCTATAAGATGAAATGCTGATGTCCCTAGATTTTATGCGTTTACATAGTTTTATATTCGCTACCGATAAACAGTTGTTGCAACAAAGATCAGGGTCAATGTTTGGTATTCCCTTGTATACAATGCCATTTTTTTCGTCTATACTGCTGTGTGTACTGATCCGTTTATTCGTCGTTTATTTTTCTAACTCAGTTTGTTATCAGACTTTAAGAGATAAATCCATACTTAAATTCTAGGAAAAATAAAATTTCATCTCTCTTAACTACACAGAAAAGGCGATATTAAATTAAGTATTTACATTTGACAACAGATAAAGACCCAAAAAATTCCCGAAACTTTCTACGTTTAAATAAAATGTAAACAAAACAACCTTGACTGCTTTCTCGTATAGCACAATAATCTTCATGCCGTTACATGGACCAACGACAATTAATAAAATTAACTAGGAAAGTTAATAACACAAAAAGGAGACCGCCCTTGTCCATCTTAATTAAGATTTCCGGACGAAATAAACACAGCAATACCTACCCTTTTCAGTTTTTGACAGTACTGAGGATATCACCGAGAAAGAGTAACGGAAATTGTGAGAATTTTTAGGGCGTAGTTCCAAAACGAAACATTTTGCTTTTCCGGAATATACGGGAATTAATCAACAAACGGGATTATAATTTTTGTTTGCGCTCATTTTGCCACAAGACTCGGTATTAAGAGCGATTCTCACATAAGCAGCGCGAGAAATAGGCAGGATTTAGTTGCTAACACGTGGCACAAATAAAAAATTGAAAAAAAATTAATTGCCGGAGTAATGGGCAAAATCATTTCGTGATTTCAAAGAGGCTAGAAAACCTCGGGAATAGGCTAGCGTTATGATATCGGTTGCCTTCTAAACTCGGACGGGTTCTTGATTTTTATTTTTGATTTTTTTTAAAATGCACCGATTTTCATAAAAATTTTATGAGACGATCTAAGTAAATACGCATTGAGAAAATGGCTTCTGGGAAGTTCCTCTGAGCGGCTGGGGAGTGTGCACTCAACCAACTTACTCGCTGTGCAGGAGAAGGGGGTATAAAACAAAATTGGACCAATAGGCCTTCCGGAAACATCTAAATTATTAATCTACAAATTTTCTGAACTGGAATCAATTGGCAGGTGGCTACCAAGATCGCTATACCTCACTCCCTTCGATTTCTTCATTTGATGCCACATCCAAAATGAGGTCTATCTATAGGATGGTACCAATTACTGTCGAGGACGTCCGGCTTTCTGTGGTATATCACCTTGTAACGTTATTTTCTCGCCAATTGATATTACCGATTTAGATTACGCTTAAGTAACCCTTGCTTGGGACTCTTATTTAAATTCAACGTTTTAGTTGATATTCTTACACCATCTAGGTGTTTACTTTGCAATCCACTAACGTGTTAATTTCTGTAGCGTAAATTATTCTTGTTGTAGTCGGGTTCTTTTACCTAGTTCTTTATTCTCGTGTTATAGATTTCTTTCATCTAGTTATTTGCTTCGCCGACGGAGGTCGTTTGTGCATCGTAAGGTCTTTTCTTGAATTTAAGGTCCCTTTTATGTTGTTATACCCAGACCAAATTTTGCTTTTGATAGTGCAGTTATTCGAATTATTGATTCTTTTTGAGTATTAATTACAGATTTAGTATACGATTATCCTTCGTGTAAGGCGGAAGCATTGCTATTTCGCAATATTACGCAGTGCGATTCACTAACCCTTTTATTTGTGTGTTGTGCTGTTTTGATATTAATATTTTCTCCGAATACGTGTAGCTCCCCTTTTTATTACTAAAAATTAATTTAAATTCAAATATTGACATAGCAGATCTATATATTACAGTGACCCATTTGCAATATTTATTTGATTAAATCACCATCGACTGTGACGTCAATTATTGTTTCTGTTCTATCCCTATCAAGTATTTTATTTCTTACGTTAGCAAGATCAAAACAACGATTTCTTAGTCTGCCTTGTTTCCCCCTTCGGGTAAGTCTTCTCCCCTCTCATTTGACATTTACTAAAGATTAAGTAGCGCCTATCCGGTTTACTTTTACTATATTTTCCTTTTGCGGAACCATTTTGTTCCAATATGGCGGAATTGGCTGATTCGCGAACTAGATTTATGAGTTACACTAACCCTTAAAGTTTTGTCGAAACCGGTTCATAATTACGAAAGTGTTTCTTGGAAGTGATATACCGTGTGCCCCAGGGAGATCACACCAGAGGGAAACAGCATTAATGTATTTTTTCGCGAAGGATCCACGTGACCTTTTCATATGTATTTGAAGTTAGCGTTTAACGTACGTTATTGTACTTGCCTGATGCTAGAATAGAAAGAGATTGGAGTAGCACGTTGAACGCTGATTTCAAAGACCTCGTGGATGTTACGCGAAAAAATACATTGCCGTTTCCCTATGGTGCGTTCTACCTGGGACCCACTGTATATAAACCTACAAATATACTGGTACCATCACAATAGGTAGATAGAAATCTACCTAAAAATGGCATACTTTGGAAAAAGGGAGTTTTTCTACAAATTGGCGTTGCGACTGGTTTTTTCTTCGAAATTTTCTTATAAAATGTGTTTGTTTGTATCAGTGGAAGTTTCTGCTATCCAGAGCTATAATTTGTTTAGGGGAGTGCCATTTGAAATTTAAAAAAAGATGATATTTGGCTTTGGCGGGCGACCCTAAATACAATGCGGTTGCGTTTTATGAAATATGTTTACAATATGTATAAAATGGTAGCCGACGAGCACGCGACGAGGACGAGCGCTGTCGGTGGAGCGAGCGCGAAGTAGGCATTGCTTAGCAGTTTTCAGAGTTCGGAGCTCTTCTTTTAAACGTTTTCGGTCAGGGACGATACGCTCTCATCGGTTGGCCGTTTTGGCCAATGAAAGTGTGGCACGTTTTAGTTTGCTGTCAGGCGTGCAAGCGGTGCGTCGCCCCATTGGCGAAGTTCAATTTTTTCGATGAAGTACTTTGCTCCATTTTTTATATGAAATATGTACCACCGTAGAAATTTTTAAACCTTTAAATAGTCCACTAGGATCATGTTTCCAACATTTTTCCTTGGTACTTGAAATTTGAAAAATATAGAATTTTAGTATTGAGAAGGTTGTTCAGAATTCTAGTCAGAACTCCCACCTTTTGGACACGAGCAAATTTCTTGTATTTCTCACAGCCAAAAGCTAAAATTCTAGTTTTCTTAAGAGTGGTGGGCATGAACTTAGTAGAGCGACTGTCTCAATTTCGAACTCATCTAGTTCGCTTTTAACACCTTATAATAAGAAAACTTAGGACGCTTGAACAAAAAAAAACGAATATTTTCCTAAGAACTTCTAATTCTAATATGAAAAAGTTATATTATAAAGTAACACCTAACACTAAATTAAAAGCGCACACTTAGTTCGAGTAAGTAGCGAAATGTAAAATTAAATTAATTATCTAGTAAGTTGGAGTAAACGATGTGAATCAATGTTTCAGGCGTGAAAGGTAAGTTAAATTGTTGCATTACCATTTAACAAATTCTTGTTCACTCGCCATGTAAACATCTGAATGGAGTAAACCTTTTAACGCAGCGAGAAAATTAACGATTTAGTTTGAAACATCTTTTCCGTCGCGATCAACCAAAACATACGTAAGTGAAAATTGGCCACCCTCGCCGCATATATACAAGTGGATAATATTAATAAATTCGATCAGAAGGGTACTTGACAATATGGTAACATTTTCATCAAGGGTCGGCTCCTACATGAAGGTCATGGGAAAGTATCACCATTGAAAAGGTAATCCCCAATGGACGTTAGATTTTCATGGGAAGATAAATTAAATGCTTTGCTGCAAAAACATAAATTAGTAGTTAATATACTAATTTATGCATATAGAAGGAATTGTAAAACTTCCTGAACCGATAGATTTGTAATTACATAAATTCGATTTAAAAATGATATAATATTCTTGTAAAATATAAAGCTAATAACAATTAATTAAATTTGGTTGGTACATTATCCGCATGTGCTAGCAGTGCGGCTTAATTATGGCAAGATAATTACGAGAACCGGACGTTTCATTATAAAGCAGTTCTGCATATTCATTTCTGCTGTTTTACATTTTTCTTTTCACATACAGGTAGAGGAACGGTTTGTTTGCTCATTTCACGTAGGTGTAATAGTAAGTATTATTACAAAGAGAAATGATATACTGTAGTTGCTTTGTGCGACGCAGGCCATATCCCTTTCTACAATGTACGCCCCTTTTGTTTGAATAAAACGTTCAAAACGTACAACGGGGAATTGCAAGTTCATAGAACGCACATGTGAATGTGCGCAATAAAAAAGTTATAATCAGCAAACATTGTTCATTACCTCAACAATAACAGGATCAAGTCGGCGCATCTGTTACAGATTTGAATGGGGCTTTTAAAATAAAGTGAAACTTATACGACGTTGAATATACGGGCCATAATCAGTTTAAACGTGACAAGTGCTCGGTACGACACAAACGATGGAATCAATGGATCAATTAACGCTTCAGTGCATAATAAACGTCTATTCTCTAACGATATCCTGTGTGATTGTGTGAAATTGTAATGAACCGTAGCGTGGACGCTTAATTTATCGAAGCGCACTTTACACTTTCATTGGCCATTTCATAGATCCCTCTCTTTTGATGAATTTATTTTAGATTATCTAAAACAATACAGAAATTCTTAAATTGCCTATTATGTAATATTAGCATTTCATTGCATTTGTGGTTTTCAAAGCATTTTTGAAATGCCCTGCTCCCTATATTTAGATCACCGCACTGAGACCTCATACAGTTCTTATTTATTGGATTTAAAGCAGAGACTGGACAAAAATAAGGAATTTTCACAAAAAAAGTTCCCGTATCGGCACACATTCTTGTTTTCTAAGGTGTTTCAAAGAAATGTTAATATAGACACTTCTAATACACATAAATAAAAAAGGAAATGAATCTAGTGTATTCCTTTTAAAAATTGAGTTTGATTATATGGAGAGTATCTCGACACACTCCAAAGCGATAATCACAATATTTTTGAAAATTGCCATGGTCGTAGGTCGTGTGTGCAAAATGATTTTAAGCCACTCGCACGAGTGCGAAAGCTGTAACTGTAACTTAATTTATGTATGTGGCTTATAATATACAATGGACATTACCTGCGCATTGACAGTCTGTCCGTCACAGTGCGTGGGCAAGCTTCTTAACATGCTAAATAATTATGCCTCGGTCATCAATTAAGTTTTGCTCTTTCCGAAGAAAATTAGTGACCTATACGTGTTACAGACCACTATTATTCCTAACTGCTAGCCAATATAATGACTCATTAATTTTTAATAGTTTCCTAGCTCGAGTTAGGTGGCTATTGCGATCACCATTTTTTGAACATGTTAAAAAATCAAAGTAAAAAAACTAAAATATTTTTTGCCAGCAAATCGGTTATTTTGATTTCTTTAAAATTTTGACAGTGTACATTAAAGGATGTAAAGCTGTGTTTAATGAGTTTTTAGCGCTGTGACGTCATATAACTGATTTTTCAAGTAGTCACCTACATTTTTTATTAACGAGCGAAGTTTTCGAGTGGTTACCCATTCAAATACGAGTATTAACCGGAACTAGACAATAAATAAATTATTCGCAATAAACATAAACAAAAGTAAAAAAAAACCGTGAAGTCGCAACGAGAAAAGTATCATAAAGAGTATCACAGAGTTGTTAATTTAATAAAGGGTAGGTAATTGGGTTCTTGTCCGAGTATAACAAAAACAGGAATTCGGAACAGAACGATAATAAATAGCGGGTCATATACAGGGTGTCAATTTTAAAACTTGCAGTCGGCCATATTTTCCAAACTAAAGAAGATACTGAAAATCGCGCAGAACCGTTTCGGGGGTATCGAGGGGGAACCAGAATGACATTATGAGTGACAACTCCCACCCCCTTCCCCCTCTTCAAAAATCCCAAATGGCAACCCCATACTTGTGACATATCGTTGGAAAGCTACTGAAAAATGCTTTCCAGTAGTACCAATAAAGTCAATATTCATTAAGACAATTTAACAAAAAATTAATAATTAACAAAAAAAAACTAAATGTTGACATTGAAGGATTTATGGCAAATTGGCCAAGAACTTCAACCTGAGCTGCTTCATTAAGCAATCTTGGTTAACTGTTCTTTAACGGTCAAGTGTAGGACAATTAATTTTTTCAAATAAAAACTATGCTTTAATTGAATATTCTTATTCTACATCTGAAAATAATAAACTTTCGTGGGAAACGTTTTTTCCGTACACATACCATTTTTTAAAGATAATTTTCCAAAAGCACGCTTTTTGATTGGAGGTAGGAAACTGTTCTGTCAAGAATTTTGCACATTGACTAAACTTCGTCTCTTTAGACACTACTTTTTTTAAATTGTTTTTTTGTTTGATTATTATATATTGGGTAGGAAGTATGTCCAATAAATGTCTTATTATTATTATCATTATTAGGTGTTTAGTTCAATTAACTATTTTTTCCTTTTGGCAATACATGTAGTAAAGTTAAAGGAGTTAAATTGAAGAGCAGACTCCGGTATTGCTGCAGTACTGAACATGAACTTCGCTCTTAATTTGGATGTATTGGCATAAATCTTTCTTTTTTGTTAATAATACTGTATCAAAAACAATATTGTATCATAGTTGCTTAGTCACTAAACGCACACAATAAAGCAAAATTTACACAAAAATTCAGGTGGCTATGAAATCTTGAAATATTGGTTTCACTTAAGATGCTTTTAAACGCAAAAAAAACAATGTTTTATTACCACAAATCAACAATAAAAACAATTGACACATTAAATATCGAAAATACAAAATTTCTTTGGGTCTGTAAAGTAAGCATAGAATCAGAGAAGAATATTCAAATGGCTTGTCCTCCGCTTCAATGGATTTTATGCTAATCTTTTGCAATTGTAGTATTGCACGTTGAATTAACAAATATGTCAAGACGGGCTGGCATGGATACAGGCAATTATGCATTTTATTTTATAACGTATGTTAAATTGCCATTTTAACAGGTTTGGATGAGTAGTCTAAGCCGTTCTTTAACCATAGGGGTAGGTAAAGTGAATCAATTGACTGTGCATTCTAATGACCGCCGGCCCGTGTGAAACTGTGGTGCTAAGGGTGCGGACTCGGGCATGGATATTTGTAAATGTATAGTGGGTTGGGTTGGTAGAGCAGCCTTGGCTGAAACCCCGCCCACTCAAAAATAAAGGTAAAATAAAATAAAAATAAAAACATCTGTCAATCTTATTTCAAATTTACGATATAAAATGATGTTCAGAACATATGACAACTCTGTTTCTATGGAAATCATCCCGACGATAGAATCTAAGCTTACTGTTTATTTGCACCTCTCCCCGTGTGGGGCACCCCCTTCGATTCGGGCTGTGGCCTTGAAATCTCCCCTGATTACGTCATAGGGTGGTGACCTTAGGATTTGTAACTAAGACGTGACCTTGGCTTTCGGTCCAATATCGTGGCCTTGGATTCTGGCCCAAGGTGGTTTTCAAAACAAGAAAAAGGATATTTCAATGAGACTAATTTAGTTGTTACATATAACCAATTTCTTGTTAATATTATTCCAAATGAAAATTAGTGATGTTATGAATAGTTGAAACCTCAAAGACGTAACTAATGCACACAAAAGGTAATAGCATTGTTTAAATACTTTATAGTTAAACAACCATATGGAAATATTACTTGAACGAAATAAGTAGTTCTGGTCTAGAAAATCCAGTTGGCGCTACTATCGTGGTCTAAATAAGTAGTGACAGTTTACGACGAAAGGTTCCGCTTTATCATTACAGACTTTTTAGTAAGGCCTGCAAAAATCATCAACAGATGGCTCTCCTTCAATGTAACCCGATCGGCTACACAGCGTAACTGAGGCGACCTTGAGTAAGAATGCAAGTTGTAACTCTATACAGCTAAGATTATACTATATAAACAAGACGCTGATGTTTAGTTCGACAGCAAATTCCTTTTACTTTACTGCTTAAGTGCTATGACATATGCTGAAAACCGCATGCGGGAAACCGCATGCTGGAAAATAAAAAACCGCGCCATGTATAATTAAATGCATAAAGACATACTACGTGCGTTTTGCAGTCGCCGCATATAAATGCGATTTTGCTGCCGCACTTGTCGGCGGGAATGCGGTTGCGGTAAGTGGGAGAACACAAAGAAACAGGTATGCGATGACATACTAGCCGCAACGTTTCTGCCGGACCGGCCAAGTAGTAGTGTAATAATGTCTGAGAACGATAAATTATTTGCGTTGGTGGAAGCGCGCCCTGCTCTTTGGGACAAGGGCTGGGATGAATTTTCATCATAACTTCTGATATCTGTGTAAAAAGTATTAAAATTATCGGGCAGCAGAAATGTTGAGTCGAACCAGAGAGAGAGAGATTCCCGTGCAGCAAACCCTGATATGGGTGCACGGAATATCTCCTCCTCCTTGGGTTGCCGAGTAAACCTTCTGCTTCGGCTGCACATACAGCTACCACATTAAAGAAAAATGTTTGTACGCGTCCATTCTCCCCCGAAAGGGGAAAAAAGGGAGGGGGGGGGGAAAAAAAAAACCGAAAGGAAAAAACGGGAAGGATTATTCAATAAATAACTGCAGTAGCAAGGGGACTATTTTCTGCGCGGCAGTCGGCATGCGGTTCCCGCATGTAGTATGCCATGAAATGAAAAATGCGGGAACCGCTCAAGTTTGCGGCTGCGGTTTCCCGCATGCGGTTTTCAGCATAGTATGTCATAGCACTAAGTGCTATGACATACTATGCTGAAAACCGCATGCTGGAAAATAAAAAACCGCGCCATGTATAATTAAATGCATAAAGACATACTACGTGCGTTTTGCAGTCGCCGCATATAAATGCGATTTTGCTGCCGCACTTGTCGGCGGGAATGCGGTTGCGGTAAGTGGGAGAACACAAAGAAACAGGTATGCGATGACATACTAGCCGCAACGTTTCTGCCGGACCGGCCAAGTAGTAGTGTAATAATGTCTGAGAACGATAAATTATTTGCGTTGGTGGAAGCGCGCCCTGCTCTTTGGGACAAGGGCTGTGATGAATTTTCATCATAACTTCTGATATCTGTGTAAAAAGTATTAATGTGTAGCGTATGTGCAGACCGAAGAGCAGAAGGTTATCGCAACCCAAGGAGGAGGAGATATTCCGACACCCCATATCATCGATACATCCCGATAATTTTAAGAAAATGTTTGTAGCGTCCCATTCTCCCCGAAGATTATTCAATAAATAACTGCAGTAGCAAGGGGACTATTTTCTGCGCGGCAGTCGGCATGCGGTTCCCGCATGTAGTATGCCATGAAATGAAAAATGCGGGAACCGCTCAAGTTTGCGGCTGCGGTTTCCCGCAATGCGGTTTTCAGCCATGTATGTCATAGCACTAAGAGAAGAGTCACATTTTTATGTAATCTTTATTTGAAGCTCTAAAGTAAAGACCGTTTTTTTTTCACTGCGCTTATAATAATTAAATTACGTAGGTACCTATGCGTATTACTTGTTTTTACCTATTGTGTGTTTAAGCGAATTCGCATTTATAATAATTTTTGTTCCGGGGTGAGTTGGTTGCGTTCAAACAAGATAAATTACGATAATTAAAATCTGGTAGTAAATTTTGCTTTAAGTTTGTATTAAAAAAAGCATGCGACGGTGCAGTAAATACACTCTGATTTCAAGTCCCTACAATACAATCCCTGTAAGAGGTAAATCGTAACATTTGTCCAATTTTTTTGACGGAATGTGGATTATTCACATTTAACGATCCTCGAGATCGTTTATAATTTTGTATTGCTGTCTGTCTGTCTGTCAGTTCAGTGTGCACGATAACTTTGTTTAAAAACGTCCCATATCCCTTTGAATTTTAACACAAATCAGAAAGGTCGTTATTGTTTTTCAGCTACGTAGAGGTAGACAGACTATCGAGCCAAAAACAATTTCGAAGATCGTTCGGTATTCATTTGTATGGGAGTTTACCCAGAATGTATGGATTTTATTATAAAGTCTTTAAACAATGCTATTATTAGAAGTCGAAAAAAAGCTGAATTCAATTGAAATTTATTTCGTTACCTTTATACCTATTATTATTTGTTCAAAACTCTAAATTACACTAATTTATTAAGGATCTTCAGAGCCTTTATAGTTTTGTATTGTCCGTCCGTCCGTGTGCACTATACCTCTTTTTAAAAGTGACCGATCATGTTGAAATGGCGTACGAGTAGATACTTTGGACATTAAGGTCGTATCGAGGGTCGGACGCTATTGATTTTCAGGAAGCTGGCTCAACAGGAACAAAAGTTATAGCACTTCGAGTGAAACGGGAACAGGAAACACTGTGGGCTCAGTATAATAGAAATCAACATATTTTCATTGCCTAGGTCATGTATCGAGTTCGGACTGTCGCTAGATTATTCCCTGACACTTAGATGTGTAACAATTCAATATTCTTCTCTGTGGTCTAGGTCAAAAGTTTTAGAGCAAAATGTACCCAAAATTAGTCTTGACACATGAATTTAGAGTTGTAAAAGCTTTCAATGCCGGAAACATGAATTTGATGTATTTTTATTGACCATATGTATTCTGATCAAATCATGTCAAAATCGTTATTCAGCACCAAGATCGTTGGGAAATAGACCAAGAGCATTATTATGATGCCCTAGATTCGAATTTATTTATTAGTATTTTGCAAGGTTGAAATAAATGGACGTTAAAAACGTGGTGGACCGAGTTAAGGATCCTTCAGTATTTAGCACTAATCCTTGAAATCGATTGGTGAAGGATTAACGTCGCTGTTTCTTTTCGTTTTCAAGTTTAGACGAGGAACAGATGGATATACGAACGAACAGACGGGCGGACAAAACCATCACATAAGGGCAATTTCTTTTGAAAAATTCCTTTAAAAGGAAACCGTATATATGCGTTAGGTCCACTTGTACGTTTTGCCATCATTTTCTGGAATATAATTACCAGTGGTTAGAAAAACAGTTGTGACATGGCTATTGGAGTAAACAACATGCAAAAACCATCAAGTACGTGGAAGTAGAGGTCAACCAGGCCCTATTTTTTGTCATTGAGATATTTTCAAAGAGTAATTTCGTTCGAATTTTTTCAAAATGTGATAATTTTAGATATGTAATTTCTCTGGAAATGGCTGATGGTGGCAATTATTCATTTTAGAGAACTTGTCTAAACGTTTACTGAGCGAAATTTCGGGTTGTGTTTTCTAAAAGTGACAGTTCTCATTATTGACTACTAGTTAATAATGTCCACATTATTAACCACTTTGAACAACTGCCGAGAAAGCCTACTTTACAAGTGGAAAAAAGGTTCATAATCATGTCATCAGACGCTAGTAGTGAAAAAAATCAATTTTTTATTATACCTGAATCACAATCTCCGTTTTAAACACTCAAATGCGTGCGAAAAAGGGCCTTTAAAACACACGTGCTTTAAAGTTGCTAAGTTGCTAAGTAACGATACTTCAAGTATGACTTTTGAAACTGTCATCTGGATGAAATAAAAAAATCCTCTTAGGTCGCTTTCTGTAAATGCAGAACATTTCTTTGGCTTTTGTACCTATCCTTTGGTTGAAGCTTTCACAAACGCGCGTAATTTAGGGTATGCTTCCAAATCTGTTCCACTTTTTAATCGCAGCATTGCTTTAAAGTTTTGAATGAATGCACCAAAATATAGAAGATTTAAATACCTTTGATTTTCCTTCATATATGCCAGCATTATGGATGCATTTAAGACTGTATTCGTAAGTAACTTCCTATTCATCCATGGAAACAACTTTTCATATTCTTTATAATAGGATTTACTGGAGTTGGATTTTACACCTACCAACGTTTGTTTAGATTTTACAACAATCGATTTAATGGACGGTGTATTATCGTTTTCAACGGAAATTGTTTAATTCACAAAGACGATGATTTTTATAAGCAAACGTCAAGTGACATTTCCATGGCAATCGTGAAATTACGAACACCCAGCCCACTTAATTAGACATGTATATTTGAGTATAACGTCAATATGACTTCATTGTATTTCCTATTTTTCAATTATACTGCAGGTATAATAAAAAATACTATAAGATACACGTGTATAATTGGTCTTTAAAGCACTTGCAACGTTAAAGGCACTTTGCGTCGTGCCCTTAAACTCGTTGCGCGTGCTTTAAAGACTTGATTATACACTTGTATCTTAATATACTATACTGGTAGTGAAATCATTTATCAGAAATGAAAAAAATTGCATCGTTTTTCTGTGAATACGAGATTATCAAAGAAACAATGCTTGTTTTGTCTTACAAATTTGTTGCATTTATACAGAAAAATTGCACATAGGTTCCTTCTTCTGTACAAATAGTAATTTAGAGACATTTCCAATGTCCATCGTCACTGCAGTCCGCACTTTGTCCGCGTAAAATAGCTTCGGCACCAATGAATCCCGTCGCACCTGGCAACACTTTGCAGTAGCTGTAGGAAAATGGTGAGGGCTGTTTTTCTTAAGTGATAATCTTTTTTGTAACTTGCATACAAACAAATAGTTATGCTCTCATCATGCACGGTTAATAAGTAAGTAACTGCAATTTCATTTTTGCATGCAACGGC
>NW_022170403.1:4271478-4311082 GCF_008802855.1 Photinus pyralis
ACCTCACTCCCTTCGATTTCTTCATTTGATGCCACATCCAAAATGAGGTCTATCTATAGGATGGTACCAATTACTGTCGAGGACGTCCGGCTTTCTGTGGTATATCACCTTGTAACGTTATTTTCTCGCCAATTGATATTACCGATTTAGATTACGCTTAAGTAACCCTTGCTTGGGACTCTTATTTAAATTCAACGTTTTAGTTGATATTCTTACACCATCTAGGTGTTTACTTTGCAATCCACTAACGTGTTAATTTCTGTAGCGTAAATTATTCTTGTTGTAGTCGGGTTCTTTTACCTAGTTCTTTATTCTCGTGTTATAGATTTCTTTCATCTAGTTATTTGCTTCGCCGACGGAGGTCGTTTGTGCATCGTAAGGTCTTTTCTTGAATTTAAGGTCCCTTTTATGTTGTTATACCCAGACCAAATTTTGCTTTTGATAGTGCAGTTATTCGAATTATTGATTCTTTTTGAGTATTAATTACAGATTTAGTATACGATTATCCTTCGTGTAAGGCGGAAGCATTGCTATTTCGCAATATTACGCAGTGCGATTCACTAACCCTTTTATTTGTGTGTTGTGCTGTTTTGATATTAATATTTTCTCCGAATACGTGTAGCTCCCCTTTTTATTACTAAAAATTAATTTAAATTCAAATATTGACATAGCAGATCTATATATTACAGTGACCCATTTGCAATATTTATTTGATTAAATCACCATCGACTGTGACGTCAATTATTGTTTCTGTTCTATCCCTATCAAGTATTTTATTTCTTACGTTAGCAAGATCAAAACAACGATTTCTTAGTCTGCCTTGTTTCCCCCTTCGGGTAAGTCTTCTCCCCTCTCATTTGACATTTACTAAAGATTAAGTAGCGCCTATCCGGTTTACTTTTACTATATTTTCCTTTTGCGGAACCATTTTGTTCCAATATGGCGGAATTGGCTGATTCGCGAACTAGATTTATGAGTTACACTAACCCTTAAAGTTTTGTCGAAACCGGTTCATAATTACGAAAGTGTTTCTTGGAAGTGATATACCGTGTGCCCCAGGGAGATCACACCAGAGGGAAACAGCATTAATGTATTTTTTCGCGAAGGATCCACGTGACCTTTTCATATGTATTTGAAGTTAGCGTTTAACGTACGTTATTGTACTTGCCTGATGCTAGAATAGAAAGAGATTGGAGTAGCACGTTGAACGCTGATTTCAAAGACCTCGTGGATGTTACGCGAAAAAATACATTGCCGTTTCCCTATGGTGCGTTCTACCTGGGACCCACTGTATATAAACCTACAAATATACTGGTACCATCACAATAGGTAGATAGAAATCTACCTAAAAATGGCATACTTTGGAAAAAGGGAGTTTTTCTACAAATTGGCGTTGCGACTGGTTTTTTCTTCGAAATTTTCTTATAAAATGTGTTTGTTTGTATCAGTGGAAGTTTCTGCTATCCAGAGCTATAATTTGTTTAGGGGAGTGCCATTTGAAATTTAAAAAAAGATGATATTTGGCTTTGGCGGGCGACCCTAAATACAATGCGGTTGCGTTTTATGAAATATGTTTACAATATGTATAAAATGGTAGCCGACGAGCACGCGACGAGGACGAGCGCTGTCGGTGGAGCGAGCGCGAAGTAGGCATTGCTTAGCAGTTTTCAGAGTTCGGAGCTCTTCTTTTAAACGTTTTCGGTCAGGGACGATACGCTCTCATCGGTTGGCCGTTTTGGCCAATGAAAGTGTGGCACGTTTTAGTTTGCTGTCAGGCGTGCAAGCGGTGCGTCGCCCCATTGGCGAAGTTCAATTTTTTCGATGAAGTACTTTGCTCCATTTTTTATATGAAATATGTACCACCGTAGAAATTTTTAAACCTTTAAATAGTCCACTAGGATCATGTTTCCAACATTTTTCCTTGGTACTTGAAATTTGAAAAATATAGAATTTTAGTATTGAGAAGGTTGTTCAGAATTCTAGTCAGAACTCCCACCTTTTGGACACGAGCAAATTTCTTGTATTTCTCACAGCCAAAAGCTAAAATTCTAGTTTTCTTAAGAGTGGTGGGCATGAACTTAGTAGAGCGACTGTCTCAATTTCGAACTCATCTAGTTCGCTTTTAACACCTTATAATAAGAAAACTTAGGACGCTTGAACAAAAAAAAACGAATATTTTCCTAAGAACTTCTAATTCTAATATGAAAAAGTTATATTATAAAGTAACACCTAACACTAAATTAAAAGCGCACACTTAGTTCGAGTAAGTAGCGAAATGTAAAATTAAATTAATTATCTAGTAAGTTGGAGTAAACGATGTGAATCAATGTTTCAGGCGTGAAAGGTAAGTTAAATTGTTGCATTACCATTTAACAAATTCTTGTTCACTCGCCATGTAAACATCTGAATGGAGTAAACCTTTTAACGCAGCGAGAAAATTAACGATTTAGTTTGAAACATCTTTTCCGTCGCGATCAACCAAAACATACGTAAGTGAAAATTGGCCACCCTCGCCGCATATATACAAGTGGATAATATTAATAAATTCGATCAGAAGGGTACTTGACAATATGGTAACATTTTCATCAAGGGTCGGCTCCTACATGAAGGTCATGGGAAAGTATCACCATTGAAAAGGTAATCCCCAATGGACGTTAGATTTTCATGGGAAGATAAATTAAATGCTTTGCTGCAAAAACATAAATTAGTAGTTAATATACTAATTTATGCATATAGAAGGAATTGTAAAACTTCCTGAACCGATAGATTTGTAATTACATAAATTCGATTTAAAAATGATATAATATTCTTGTAAAATATAAAGCTAATAACAATTAATTAAATTTGGTTGGTACATTATCCGCATGTGCTAGCAGTGCGGCTTAATTATGGCAAGATAATTACGAGAACCGGACGTTTCATTATAAAGCAGTTCTGCATATTCATTTCTGCTGTTTTACATTTTTCTTTTCACATACAGGTAGAGGAACGGTTTGTTTGCTCATTTCACGTAGGTGTAATAGTAAGTATTATTACAAAGAGAAATGATATACTGTAGTTGCTTTGTGCGACGCAGGCCATATCCCTTTCTACAATGTACGCCCCTTTTGTTTGAATAAAACGTTCAAAACGTACAACGGGGAATTGCAAGTTCATAGAACGCACATGTGAATGTGCGCAATAAAAAAGTTATAATCAGCAAACATTGTTCATTACCTCAACAATAACAGGATCAAGTCGGCGCATCTGTTACAGATTTGAATGGGGCTTTTAAAATAAAGTGAAACTTATACGACGTTGAATATACGGGCCATAATCAGTTTAAACGTGACAAGTGCTCGGTACGACACAAACGATGGAATCAATGGATCAATTAACGCTTCAGTGCATAATAAACGTCTATTCTCTAACGATATCCTGTGTGATTGTGTGAAATTGTAATGAACCGTAGCGTGGACGCTTAATTTATCGAAGCGCACTTTACACTTTCATTCGGCCATTTCATCCCTTTTGATGAATTTATATTAGGTTATCTAAAACAATACAGAAATTCTTAAATTGCCTATTGTGTAATATTAGCATTTCATTGCATTTGTGGTTTTCAAAGCATTTTTGAAATGCCTGCTCCCTATATTTAGATCACCGCACTGAGACCTCATACAGTTCTTATTTATTGGATTTAAAGCAAGAGACTGGACAAAAATAAGGAATTTTCACAAAAAAAGTTCCCGTATCGGCACACATTCTTGTTTTCTAAGGTGTTTCAAAGAAATGTTAATATAGACACTTCTAATACACATAAATAAAAAAGGAAATTAATCTAGTGTATTCCTTTTAAAAATTGAGTTTGATTATATGGAGAGTATCTCGACACACTCCAAAGCGATAGTCACAATATTTTTGAAAATTGCCATGGTCGTAGGTCGTGTGTGCAAAATGATTTTAAGCCACTCGCACGAGTGCGAAAGCTGTAACTGTAACTTAATTTATGTATGTGGCTTATAATATACAATGGACATTACCTGCGCATTGACAGTCTGTCCGTCACAGTGCGTGGGCAAGCTTCTTAACATGCTAAATTATGCCTCGGTCATCAATTAAGTTTTGCTCTTTCCGAAGAAAATTAGTGACCTATACGTGTTACAAACCACTATTATTCCTAACTGCTAGCCAATATAATGACTCATCAATTTTTGATAGCTTCCTAGCTCGAGTTAGATGGCTATTGCGATCACCATTTTTTGAACATGTTAAAAAATCAAAGTAAAAAAATAAAATATGTTTTGCCAGCAAATCGGTTATTTTGATTTCTTTGACAGTGTACATTAGGCATAAAGGATGTAAAGCTGTTTTTAATGAGTTTTTAGCGCTGTGACGTCATATAACTGATTTTTCAAGTAGTCACCTACATTTTTTTTTATTAACGAGCGAAGTTTTCGAGTGGTTGCCCATTCAAATACGAGTATTAACCGGAACTAGACAATAAATAAATTATTCGCAATAAACATAAACAAAAGTAAAAAAAAACCGTGAAGTCGCAACGAGAAAAGTATCATAAAGAGTATCACAGAGTTGTTAATTTAATAAAGGGTAGGTAATTGGGTTCTTGTCCGAGTATAACAAAAACAGGAATTCGGAACAGAACGATAATAAATAGCGGGTCATATACAGGGTGTCAATTTTAAAACTTGCAGTCGGCCATATTTTCCAAACTAAAGAAGATATTGAAAATCGCGCAGAACCGTTTCGGGGGTATCGAGGGGGAACCAGAATGACATTATGAGTGACAACCCCCACCCCCCTCTTCAAAAATCCCAAATGGCAACCCCATACTTGTGACATATCGTTGGAAAGCTACTGAAAAATGCTTTCCAGTAGTACCAATAAAGTCAATATTCATTAAGACAATTTAACAAAAAATTAATAATTAACAAAAAAAAACTAAATGTTGACATTGAAGGATTTATGGCAAATTGGCCAAGAACTTCAACCTGAGCTGCTTCATTAAGCAATCTTGGTTAACTGTTCTTTAACGGTCAAGTGTAGGACAATTAATTTTTTCAAATAAAAACTATGCTTTAATTGAATATTCTTATTCTACATCTGAAAATAATAAACTTTCGTGGGAAACGTTTTTTCCGTACACATACCATTTTTTAAAGATAATTTTCCAAAAGCACGCTTTTTGATTGGAGGTAGGAAACTGTTCTGTCAAGAATTTTGCACATTGACTAAACTTCGTCTCTTTAGACACTACTTTTTTTAAATTGTTTTTTTGTTTGATTATTATATATTGGGTAGGAAGTATGTCCAATAAATGTCTTATTATTATTATCATTATTAGGTGTTTAGTTCAATTAACTATTTTTTCCTTTTGGCAATACATGTAGTAAAGTTAAAGGAGTTAAATTGAAGAGCAGACTCCGGTATTGCTGCAGTACTGAACATGAACTTCGCTCTTAATTTGGATGTATTGGCATAAATCTTTCTTTTTTGTTAATAATACTGTATCAAAAACAATATTGTATCATAGTTGCTTAGTCACTAAACGCACACAATAAAGCAAAATTTACACAAAAATTCAGGTGGCTATGAAATCTTGAAATATTGGTTTCACTTAAGATGCTTTTAAACGCAAAAAAAACAATGTTTTATTACCACAAATCAACAATAAAAACAATTGACACATTAAATATCGAAAATACAAAATTTCTTTGGGTCTGTAAAGTAAGCATAGAATCAGAGAAGAATATTCAAATGGCTTGTCCTCCGCTTCAATGGATTTTATGCTAATCTTTTGCAATTGTAGTATTGCACGTTGAATTAACAAATATGTCAAGACGGGCTGGCATGGATACAGGCAATTATGCATTTTATTTTATAACGTATGTTAAATTGCCATTTTAACAGGTTTGGATGAGTAGTCTAAGCCGTTCTTTAACCATAGGGGTAGGTAAAGTGAATCAATTGACTGTGCATTCTAATGACCGCCGGCCCGTGTGAAACTGTGGTGCTAAGGGTGCGGACTCGGGCATGGATATTTGTAAATGTATAGTGGGTTGGGTTGGTAGAGCAGCCTTGGCTGAAACCCCGCCCACTCAAAAATAAAGGTAAAATAAAATAAAAATAAAAACATCTGTCAATCTTATTTCAAATTTACGATATAAAATGATGTTCAGAACATATGACAACTCTGTTTCTATGGAAATCATCCCGACGATAGAATCTAAGCTTACTGTTTATTTGCACCTCTCCCCGTGTGGGGCACCCCCTTCGATTCGGGCTGTGGCCTTGAAATCTCCCCTGATTACGTCATAGGGTGGTGACCTTAGGATTTGTAACTAAGACGTGACCTTGGCTTTCGGTCCAATATCGTGGCCTTGGATTCTGGCCCAAGGTGGTTTTCAAAACAAGAAAAAGGATATTTCAATGAGACTAATTTAGTTGTTACATATAACCAATTTCTTGTTAATATTATTCCAAATGAAAATTAGTGATGTTATGAATAGTTGAAACCTCAAAGACGTAACTAATGCACACAAAAGGTAATAGCATTGTTTAAATACTTTATAGTTAAACAACCATATGGAAATATTACTTGAACGAAATAAGTAGTTCTGGTCTAGAAAATCCAGTTGGCGCTACTATCGTGGTCTAAATAAGTAGTGACAGTTTACGACGAAAGGTTGCGCTTTATCATTACAGACTTTTTAGTAAGGCCTGCAAAAATCGTCAACAGATGGCTCTCCTTCAATGTAACCCGATCGGCTACACAGCGTAACTGAGGCGACCTTGAGTAAGAATGCAAGTTGTAACTCTATACAGCTAAGATTATACTATATAAACAAGACGCTGATGTTTAGTTCGACAGCAAATTCCTTTTACTTTACTGCTAAGAGAAAGAGTCACATATTTTATGTAATCTTTATTTGAAGCTCTAAAGTAAAGACCGTTTTTTTTCACTGCGCTTATAATAATTAAATTACGTAGGTACATATGCGTATTACTTGTTTTTACCTATTGTGTGTTTAAGCGAATTCGCATTTATAATAATTTTTGTTCCGGGGTGAGTAGGTTGCGTTCAAACAAGATAAATTACGATAATTAAAATCTGGTAGTAAATTTTGCTTTAAGTTTGTATTAAAAAAAGCATGCGACGGTGCAGTAAATGACACTCTGATTTCAAGTCCCTACAGTACAATCCCTGTAAAAGGTAAATCGTAACATTTGCCCAATTTTTTTGACGTAATGTGGATTATTCACATTTAACGATCCTCGAGATCGTTTATAATTTTGTATTGCTGTCTGTCTGTCTGTCAGTTCAGTGGGCACGATAACTTTGTTTAAAAACGTCCCATATCCCTTTGAAAATTTTAACACAAATCAGAAAGGTCGTTATTGTTTTTCAGCTACGTAGAGGTAGACTATTGAGCCAAAAACAATTTCGAAGATCGTTCGGTATTCATTTGTATGGGAGTTTACCCAGAATGTATGGATTTTATTATAAAGTCTTTAAACAATGCTATTATTAGAAGTCGAAAAAAAGCTGAATTCAATTGAAATTTATTTCGTTACCTTTATACCTATTATTATTTGTTCAAAACTCTAAATTACACTAATTTATTAAGGATCTTCAGAGCCTTTATAGTTTTGTATTGTCCGTCCGTCCGTGTGCACTATACCTCTTTTTAAAAGTGACCGATCATGTTGAAATGGCGTACGAGTAGATACTTTGGACATTAAGGTCGTATCGAGGGTCGGACGCTATTAATTTTCAGGAAGCTGGCTCAACAGGAACAAAAGTTATAGGACTTCGAGTGAAACGGGAACAGGAAACACTGTGGGCTCAGTATAATAGAAATCAACATATTTTCATTGCCTGGGGCATGTATCGAGTTCGGACTGTCGCTAGATTATTCCCTGACACTTAGATGTGTAACAATTCAATATTCTTCTCTGTGGTCTAGGTCAAAAGTTTTAGAGCAAAATGTACCCAAAATTAGTCTTCACACATGAATTTAGAGTTGTAAAAGCTTTCAATGCCGGAAACATGAATTTGATGTATTTTTATTGACCATATGTATTCTGATCAAATCATGTCAAAATCGTTATCATGCACCAAGATCGTTGGGAAATAGACAAAGAGCATTATTATGATGCCCTAGATTCGAATTTATTTATTAGTATTTTGCAAGGGTGAAATAAATGGACGTTAAAAACGTGGTGGACCGAGTTAAGGATCCTTCAATATTTAGCACTAATCCTTGAAATCGATTGGTGAAGGATTAACGTCGCTGTTTCTTTTCGTTTTCAAGTTTAGACGAGGAACAGATGGATATACGAACGAACAGACGGGCGGACAAAACCATCACATAAGGGCAATTTCTTTTGAAAAATTCCTTTAAAAGGAAACCGTATATATGCGTTAGGTCCACTTGTACGTTTTGCCATCATTTTCTGGAATATAATTACCAGTGGTTAGAAAAACAGTTGTGACATGGCTATTAGAGTAAACAACATGCAAAAACCATCAAGTACGTGGAAGTAGAGGTCAACCAGGCCCTATTTTTTGTCATTGAGATATTTTCAAAGAGTAATTTCGTTCGAATTTTTTCAAAATGTGATAATTTTAGATATGTAATTTCTTTGGAAATGGCTGATGGTGGCAATTATTCATTTTAGAGAACTTGTCTAAACGTTTACTGAGCGAAATTTCGGGTTGTGTTTTCTAAAAGTGACAGTTCTCATTATTGACTACTAGTTAATAATGTCCCCATTATTAACCACTTTGAACAACTGCCGAGAAAGCCTACTTTACAAGTGGAAAAAAGGTTCATAATCATGTCATCAGACGCTAGTAGTGAAAAAAATCAATTTTTTATTATACCTGAATCACAATCTCCGTTTTAAACACTCAAATGCGTGCGAAAAAGGGCCTTTAAAACACACGTGCTTTAAAGTTGCTAAGTAACGATACTTCAAGTATGACTTTTGAAACTGTCATCTGCTGGATGAAATAAAAAATCCTCTTAGGTCGCTTTCTGTAAATGCAGAACATTTCTTTGGCTTTTGTACCTATCCTTTGGTTGAAGCTTTCACAAACGCGCGTAATTTAGGGTATACTTCCAAATCTGTTCCACTTTTTAATCGCAGCATTGCTTTAAAGTTTTGAATGAATGCACCAAAATATAGAAGATTTAAATACCTTTGACATTTTCTTCATATATGCCAGCATTATGGATGCATTTAAGACTGTATTCGTAAGTAACTTCCTATTCATCCATGGAAACAACTTTTCATATTCTTTATAATAGGATTTACTGGAGTTGGATTTTACACCTACCAACGTTTGTTTAGATTTTACAACAATCGATTTAATGGACGGTGTATTATCGTTTTCAACGGAAATTGTTTAATTCACAAAGACGATGATTTTTATAAGCAAACGTCAAGTGACATTTCCATGGCAATCGTGAAATTACGAACACCCAGCCCACTTAATTAGACATGTATATTTGAGTATAACGTCAATATGACTTCATTGTATTTCCTATTTTTCAATTATACTGCAGGTATAATAAAAAATACTATAAGATACACGTGTATAATTGGTCTTTAAAGCACTTGCAACGTTAAAGGCACTTTGCGTCGTGCCCTTAAACTCGTTGCGCGTGCTTTAAAGACTTGATTATACACTTGTATCTTAATATACTATACTGGTAGTGAAATCATTTATCAGAAATGAAAAAAATTGCATCGTTTTTCTGTGAATACGAGATTATCAAAGAAACAATGCTTGTTTTGTCTTACAAATTTGTTGCATTTATACAAAAAAATTGCACATAGGTTCCTTCTTCTGTACAAATAGTAATTTAGAGACATTTCCAATGTCCATCGTCACTGCAGTCCGCACTTTGTCCGCGTAAAATAGCTTCGGCACCAATGAATCCCGTCGCACCTGGCAACACTTTGCAGTAGCTGTAGGAAAATGGTGAGGGCTGTTTTTCTTAAGTGATAATCTTTTTTGTAACTTGCATACAAACAAATAGTTATGCTCTCATCATGCACGGTTAATAAGTAAGTAACTGCAATTTCATTTTTGCATGCAACGGCAACTAATACAAAATAATGCAAGTACATAATCACTAAAATTTCTACCAAAATGATGATGGTTTAAATTCAAAGATATTTTGAAAAAAAAAGAATTAGCTAAGTAAACTTGGCAAAATGGAACTTTATTACTGAAACGGCAAACGTATGCAGTCTTTTATTAAAGGGATAATCGTCTCGTGGCATATAATGTAAGATAGCTGTAACTTGATATACCATCATTCTAAACAATGACACCTTATATATCTGCTTATCAACACCGACATTCCTCTAATGTTTTTATACTTTATCCTTGTTTAAGGAATGCGTAGTCAAGTTGTGATCCTCAACTTTTTTAACGTACTTTTGTTTGTTATTAATAGAGTACACCACTTGCCGGATGCAAAATGCGGAAAGTACAGCTGTATCAAAAGAAAATATAACGGCAAGTATTTTTACATTGGATCTGTTCAACTATAAAGTATTTAAACAATGGTAATAGTGCGATCGATCATCTAAGTAAGTGGCTTCTGAAAAAACAAACAGGTAGCAGTCCCAACTAACAGGAGTTTTTGAAAGCACTAATGACCGGACCGGTCTCTAAACCTTCGTTAGTGCCTGGTATCTCGTATCGGTGCACAAAACCGTTTTCAAAATATCAGTACCCCTTGGTGCAGTGCTTACTATCAACACTTATTGAAAGGACCGAATCAGTGTCTATCATTCATTGAGTTAGAAAACTAATGGAGGGAATCAAATGCTTGGCCAGACGTAGACCACGGGAACCAAAAGTGGCCTCTAACTGTGATTAAAGTACCACACCACTTCCGTTATCATTAGCGTCTCACTTCAGTGGCGTAGAGATATAATTTTCTTTCCACTAATAGGAATAATAACAAAAAAAACGTATAGAAGGAGTAAAATACATGCTCGTAGTAAACTAAGCAAAATAGACAAGGATGGGAAAGTATGCAGATTTAATATAATCATTGATTACAAATCTAAATATACATCGATGTGTTCCAGGAGTATAATTAAGACCAGTTTACTATAGCCACTACAATTTGAAAACTCCCATTAAATTCACTGTGTTGATCAATAGCTACAATTGATTGGTTGGTCTCAGGTTCATTACAACGGCAGAGAGATTCAATAATAATTTGTTGTTTATTGGTTTCAAAATGTATCCGCACTCGTAAAAAAACTTACACCTGATATTCATATTATAAACACACGTTTAGCTGTAAAAACAAGTTTTGATAGTACCTACTGCATATTTGACGAGATATTTGATGAACATTTTCCGGTGCAACGTTTGGTCGAAATCACAGTCAATAAAGCGTTGTGAACACAAAAGCAAATTTCGAGAGCTGTTCTTGAGATATATTTACAAATGTTAGGTAACCATTTTGCTCGAAGTACTGGTTCGTTTGGAAAACTAAGAAACATAAACTAGGTACCTACAACCTCGCCTACAACATGATAAATGACATGTCTTACCGATGAAAGGAAATGCCCTGTTTCTTCCCTTTATGAGAAATTTTGCATGATACGCAGCTAATCATTCTCAATTCACAAAATTGCGTGTGATAAAAACACTATGCGGCAGTTAGTTATTTATATAAACCAGAGCACAAACCGATCCGAAATTATTAGGTACTTTAAAATGGCAAATTTAATAAAATTTGAATTTGGTGGAAAACTGACAGTGACAGGACCCGCGTTTTCATATGTCAAATAATGTCGGCCAAAATGTACCTTCACGGGAACCTATCCACGCGAGTGGCCTCTATCTGTGGCAACTTCCGTCTACAAAAATTCTTACCCCCTCTACCATTATATTCCCTCCATTAGTTTTCTAACTCAATGCTATCATTAGTGCGTTTGATACAGTACTAACTTCCAGGACCTTCATTGGGGATCCTTTTTTTGATAGATAAGTCGGCTATGCCTAACTAAATCATAAAATTTCAGATTCGTCATAATAAGTACTTTTCCTATTTTTCGTTAAATTATACATCAAAAAGCTATGCGATCGCAATTTTCTTTATATTAGGTAGCACATCTGTAACTGGTCACAGTTTACACAATTTTAGATTAAAAACATGGAAAACCGATGGCCAAATGTAGTAAGTACTTCGGCGAAAAACGCCTTCGCCTTCAATTCCATAGTCTCGTCCTAAGGCCCGGTGCACATGAGGTGCAAAGTAATCGGGACGCTGAGATAGTCAGAAAGACGTTGGGAGTAATGGAGTATGGTATCTGATAGGTATCGGTGTCTCTTGTGCATTTTCCCATTACTTACCCCCAACGTATTTTTGACTATCTTGATAGAAAACAATCTCGGCGGGCGTCCGATTACTTTGCAGTTCATGTGCACCCGGTCTAAGATATAATACTTTGCGTTAATGAGCTGTGCAATTTTTACTTACTTGCAAAAGGAATCAGATTTAGGTGATGACACGCAAACTCCCTGGTTCTTGCAAGGATTCGGGGAGCAAGACGTGAAACCTGAAAATAAGAAGTGACAAAGATTAATTTTTCTCTTAAGAAACATACTAATCTATATCATGCATGATGAACCTCACTTCAAACAAAAAATATGTTCGAGTTCAATTATAAGGCAATTAAGGCTTGCGAAAACTGTCCTTTCTTGCACTTGCGTGATATAATGAAGAAATATAAAGTAGCAAAATTAAATGTTTGAAAGGTATGCATCGTTAACTTTATATACCAAGCCAAGTGAATGGTCGCTAGTATTATTATAATAACTAATATTAATTCAAAAATAGTTCCTATAACAATCTCTGGTAAAGTATTTGTATTTTGCAGAACTTTGTATTGAATTAATGCTGATTATGACTTACGAAAAATGTGTTTATTTCCGCGCGGTAAGTATACAGGGTGTCTTAAATTGAGTCGGATAGCATATCTTTTTTATATTGTTATACTTACAGATTCTGTTAAATTGGCGAAGTTGTGTAGTTTTTGATGCTAATGGATATTCGGATGCGATATTTTGAAGAAAAATTAATCATTTCGTAGATGATTGGAAAAAAGTGAAAATCGCCATTTTTAAAAATATTTGAGTAACAAAGAGAACAATCGAAAAAATTATCAAAGTCCTCGTGTGAGATCGAAGGGACTTCAGCGCATTTTTGTGTGGCAGATCAGTGTTTTATTAGCCAATATTGACTCCACCATCAATAAGATCTTGCCGAAAGCTACCACGTTCACTTTGTCGGTACCATTTTCTCACTTACCGTGCACTCGCAATTCGCGTTTGAAGTTTTGACTCCACCATCAGTAAGATCTCGTCGGGGGTTACCACATTCCCTTTGTCGATACACAGTTCCGACGTCCCGTTCATTCGTAATTCCCATTTTGGTAGATTTCGCTAAAATCCCGGCATAAAATCGTATTCAACTTTTGGGTACTTCACATAGCTCGACCTTCTATTAGTGACACGAGAAAGAGAGACCGCGATTCGCGCTGTAAGAAACTTTTGGGCGCCCAAAGTCGACTACCCCTCGAAGCGCGCCGCGCAAAAGGTGGTTTATTTCGCCCCTAGGAAACAAAAACAAAATTCCGCCACGCAGGAGTTGTGCGCGTTGACAAGATCTTCCCGACGACACCAATTTGAAAACAATCGGAGAAAAACTGTAGAAGAAGATAGATAAAAACTGAAAAATCTCCAGGTTAGTATAATACGCTCGGGGATGGCGTCCAGATGTCGTCGACTCCAAATCTTGTAGCCCCATCCCTAACGTTCTTAATTACACGGCCCCGATAGTTACATGTACACTCCTTGTCTTTTTACAAGCGTTTTTCTACGGGCGCGCATTTACTGCCAGCCAGCCAGCCAGCCAGCCAGCCAGCCAAAGTGAGATTAAAAGCTACTTTTTACAAAAAAATTTTTTGCAAAAATGCGCTAAAAAGTATCAAATAACAGTTGCAAGACTCGACGAGATAAATTCAATGGAAGCAGGGAAAAAATTTTTTAAATGGCGTTTTTCGAGATATTGACATCAACTTTCTTATTTTAAATGGACACCATCTTGGATTTTTACGTCACTCGGTAGAGAAAAAAATTATAAAACCGGTGATACTGAACACTTCGTAGGTATTTAATTTGGAAATCAAACTAATTGCATTTTTGCCTCGAAGTTTACAATGTATATATTTCTTATGGAAATAATTCCATGACTGATTATGATTGAAACCAAATTCGTTCGTTTATTGTCTCGTACGAGGTCTCGTATAGTCACCATCGACACGACCATGGAATAATTGCCATAAGAAATACATTGTAAACTTCGAGGCAAAAATGTAGGGTTGATTCGCAAATGAAATACTAAGTGTTTAGTATCACTGGTTTTGTAATTTTTTCTCTATCGAGTGACGTAAAAATCTAATATGGCGTCCATTTAATATAAGGAATTTATCCCATTTGAACTTTTTAAAAATGTCGATTTTCCCTTTTTTGAATTCTCTACGAAAGAATTTATTTTTTTCAAAATATCGCATCGGAATATTCCTCGGAATATCCATTAGCATCAAAAACTACACAACTTCGCCATTTAACAGAATCTGTAAGTATAATAATAACAAAGATAGCCTCGTTATCATACTCAATTTAAGATACCCTGTGTAAAAAAAACTTTGATGGAGGAAACTGTATAGATCAAATTTATCAAGACAATGTCTTTTCTCACGATTTTGATCAAATTGCGCTTCAAAAATATCTGACAAGATTTTTTCTTGCTGTACTAATAATGTGCTAGTCACATTTTCATTTTTGTAATCTTTGAAAACAGTAAAGAACGAATGACTCATACAAGATAAGTTTCAGTTTGGGTTTGGGCGCAAAACCTCTAAATTTGAGCAACCACTATTATGTCATTATCTGTGTAAGTATAATTTTCCGTTTCAGATATAAATACAACAAAGACACATTTTTCTTAGAGTAAGCGATGCTTGCGAGTATGGCAAATCAAGAAAATAAAATGTGTGACTCTTACGTCACTAAAAGCGAATATTCAAACTTTTATTAATAGTATTTACAAATAAAATAGTAGAAATGTTCCTGTATGGTAAATGAGCCAAAGCCAGAAAAACATTCTTCTGTTAATTTGATTTACATAACAAAATTTTACTACATTTTCCAAATACAGGTTTGAATAAAATCATCACGAAACATTTAATTCAAGGATACTTAAAAAAAGTAAATGAATGTATAATTGACAGATTACAATTATTTAAAGTGTACCCATTTGACCATATATAACGTTTAACCTATTCATTTTATTTTAGGAGTAGATTGGATTGACGACATAAGTGACCCAGAATTGTTATATCCCGGATGGATTAATTTAAGTGGCTCTATGCAAGCGTGCTCGTTCCATTCAACTGGATGTGTACGGAAGAGTTGTACAATATTTTTGCACCAAAAATTACGAGCTGTAATAATAAACAATCAATCGCACGAGTGCGGAACTCGTCAATTAAAACGCATTCGTCACACCGGAACACTCTCATTTAAATATCAAATTAAAGTGATTAAGTCCTTCCCAGTATCGTTCCGTATTGATAAGAAACATAGATTCGTTTTGTAAATTACTGGATGAGTAAAAATAAATAAATGCTTCCTTGGGTTATTGTTCTAAAACACGCTCGCACAATGCGTCAGTGTTTAATTATATGGACTTCTTTTGCTGATCAATGAATGTCATTATGTAACTACTAACGGTAATTGATTTCAACAGTGTCTACTCGTAGTATAAAAGGGACAGATTCAACCGAAAATTGCAGATCCTTTTGAGGTATCTATAACTCGAGGTTGTTTGTAGCAGAGTATATAGTGTAACCATATATATAAGAGAAGTATATATGAGTGTAACAGAACGGCGCCATTGCGGCACATTAAGTCGGAAATTTAGTCTGTGAAATTCGATCTGCTTTATGCTGAAATAACAAAATCTCAACCTTCGTCGAGACAGTTTACAGTCGCAGTCCCACTATTCAGCGCGATGAATTGATTTCTAATTAGGGTTATTGTACTGTTAAATAAATTTAATGTTTGTGGCGGCGTAAAGGGGAGGCGGCCCACCCCAGACCTTGAAACCCTATCGGCGCTCTGCAGTGAGCAAAAGCAGATTAAACGGTTTCGCAATGTTATCCATAGAGAAAGTAACCTCTCTAGGCCTTATGTGTACAGGGTGTTCCAAATTGCGTGTTTTCGATGTTTTTGGGGGATATTTGGGAACTAAAAAAGATAGAGCGATGCGATTTGCACTTCTTGTAGTTACTTTTCAAAGTTGCATAGATCGACGATGTCAATTTTGACTTACTTGCGCGAACGTGGCAACGGCAACAAAAATTCAATAAACAGTGTTTGCTTTATAATTAAGTTAAGTATAACCATTGAATAAAAACACTATATTCAATGGTATAACTTAGTTATTTGTGGGAATACCAATAAGTATCAAAAATAACCGTTAGGGCAAAATAGTCGCTTAGAAAGGGGACACTTTATATTTTCCATAGCCTGTTTAGTTTTTAAGATATAGCGCCAAATTTTTTTCAAATGAAATGTATATAATATTTTTTGCACCATTCCTTATTTTTTTCTACATTTTTCTAATTAGAAAAAAATAAGGAATTTATTGGTGCAAAAAAATATTACATAAATTTATTCTGTATGTTTTTTGACATTCCCACAAATACATGAGTATAAAGTAAAAACGTTTGATTCCATTTTTATACTTTTCCGCTGTTGCCACGTTCACGCAAATCATACCTCAAAAGTGATCTATGCAACATTATATTTGAAAAAAACCAACTTTAGTGCTTTTTTGACAGTGAATCAAACTTAAAGTGGCACGATCAACATTTTAAAATATTGTCAATTTCATAACGACCGTATTTCTAAGTTAAAAGAGAGACGGAAAAATGTTTATTACAAAAGTAATTACTGAATAATCAGCGTTTTCAAAGTATACGGTTCAGCTAAAAAAGTGGCCGGGCCCAACTTCATTTTTTAAATAGAACACTGTATATTTTAATCTGAAAAGGTAGCATATTGAATTTTCTTTTGACAAATATTTTTAACATTTTTAAAATAAAATATACAGGGTGTTCCACTAAAAAAAATGAGGTTAGATCCTACCTCGGATCCTGCCCCCGTATACTTATTTTTAAAACGACAGATTCTTAAACAATAATGAAACATTTTTCTGTATATCTTTTAACTAAGAAAATATAGGGCCATTCTGAAATTTCCTCCCGTATATCTTAAATTTTGATTTTGGCATTTTAAGTTTGACCCAAAAAAGAGTGCATAACAATCTATATTCCTTTTATATGGCACTAACAATTACGGAATAAATGTGTCAAAAATATTACTTACTTATTATACTCTCAATTATACCTATATATACCTACAATTTCACGAGCAATAGCGATATTATTTTAACCTCGATTTTAACTAACTTTAACTAGCTGCAAATACGTTTTAATACCCATAAATACAAATGAAATACCTACAATAAATACGGCAAATCGAAGCGTATTTATAAATAAGTGTATCCATTTTTAGGAGTGTCCCACTTTTCGACTGAGAGTATGATTACGAATCATGACATTTTCTATTGTATCCACTATCCACCCTTGCCTGGGTGGGGTCCAACACAGTTTGGTTTTAATATGGGGGCTGATATTTTCGGTACAAGTATTGTAGGACCATTTATTTACCACCATATTTGAACACGAGAGCGCTATTTACACTCAGAGGAAAACGATTTACAGGATGCTCTTGATAACATGCATTTCGCAATAGTTATTTGCAACTGTTGGACACGGCAGGATGGTGCACTTGCATATAATTCTAGAGCCGTCCGGGAATATCTCTCAATGAGATTTCCAGAAAAACTGAATAAAACGCATGTAGAAACACCCTGGCCAGCACATTCGCCCAATATAACCCTCCACTTGATTTCCAGGGGGTTAGTTCTGGAAGCATTTGCTAGCATTACTCCACAAATGCTGACTATGGTAAGTAGATGCTATGCTATGTATGTTTAGAAAATAATGGAAATCTTGTTATTTGTTTTTTCTAAACTTAAATTGTTCTACCTGATAGTTTCCGTAATAGGAATTTTCTTAAGCCCGAAAAAAAATGCTAAACCGCAATGAAATCATAAAGTGATAGTAGTTTTGCTCTAGGTCAAATATGAACACCAGAAAAAAAAAGGTTTTGGTCTATTTCGAGGTGTATTTGGTAGGTATTAGAATAGGTCGTAAAGTATATTTCTTAACCTTAATAATAACCTCGATAATAACATGGGGCGAGGTGAGGTTAGCGCATATTTCATAACGCTTATAATAAATATTTGGCGAGGTAATGCGGCGCAGCCACCAAAATCGAGTTTATGTTCCATCGGAGAGCGGGACATTTGAGTGAGGTGAGGCACTTTTTTTCTGCTTTAAAAATGTATATGTCACCATTTTTTAATTAGGTTATTAATTCGTAAAAACGCAAGAAACTATGAACATACCCAAGACAAAGTTTGCCAAAATATTTAAAAAAAGTGATATTTACATTTTTGAAATTAGAAAAAAATTCTCTATCAAATGACACTAAAAGTAAAAATGGCATCCACAAGAAAATTGATGATGGTTAACCAAAAACGAAACGTCAGACTTAAAATTTAGCAGCTTGAATAGGGAAAAAGTGGTCATAATAATGTGTCATTTAGCTTGAAATATCTTTGTAAATATATTCGGTAAAAAACAATAACGTTTTTTTTTTCAAGAAAGTAGTCGGAATTTTTTAAGCTTCAAAACGGCATTTTGTTAAACATCAAAATACGCACCTTGCCAAATTTAAACTACCTACCTATCTCTTAGACTCCTATTACATTATCAAGTTTGACCGATCAGGTTCCGGACCTGAAGGACTAAAGTTCTCTGGGTGTGTGTTAGGTTTTTCCTAGAAAATTGACAACAAGACTGAAAACCTGTCCGACTAAACCTGATCCTGCGTCAAAAACCTGATCACCTAGTCGACCTGTCCAGCGGCAATCAGGCGCCTCATCGGAACCCGACAATGTGAAGAGTCCTATTCACAACAAGGCACTACTGCTCAGTTTTTCATCGGATCCGGAACCTGACGGTGGCCCTTGAATTGGAATCAGCCTGTATATCAACGACATTTAATAAAAAAATACCGTAATCAATCTGAAACACTTTCGTACTTTTTTTTGGTGTAATTAGATTCGTCTTCGATTCGCTAAAAATGCTGAGTACCCATAGAAAATAACCTTAATCTTTAGTGTTAAATTAAAATGAAGTTAAAATTGAAAGTATTTGTATTTATGTCCTGGTGACACTAGCAATAAGATTGTAATAATTTTCCTTGCAATTTAATAATTACCAAATTAGCATTTCGCCCCCTAGCCAGTTGTAAAATACGTTAAAAGAATAACATTTCTTAAAGACAACAAATTATAATAACGTCCAACCAATTCAATGACCCTCATATTGCTTTCCCTTTTCAAAGTTATACCCTGCCGTTTCCAATTCACGCACGGTAAATTTTTAAATTTCGTAGGGACGTTAGATACACTAATGCATGTGCGGGGCGCGAGCAGGATCACCACCTGTCGAGACCGTTACAGTGTACCAAGAGGCTACTGGAAAAGGAGGGAATGGAAATGACGTCACGAGCAGCTGCGACGGTTGCTAGTGGAATGTGACGCTCTGTGCCGCACCAAACCACTGCCGAATATGAAAACGATCATAAACAGGAAATTGCTACATATTTCCCAATGTGAGCGCCACAATTCAACAAATGGAGCGTTAATTTTTTACCGGTCGAGTCAAATATATTTGCGGGAAAATAAGTGGGTGTGATTGCCAACATGTCTCTCCCGAACGATTAAGATAAAACTGGACAGGCACATTATGTACAGAATGTACAAGGAACAAACACAAGTATAGTATTTGCGGTAGAATGGAAAACCACGAATGGTTCAACTATCTTATCTCGTATGACTGTCAACTATAATACAACATTAAAAGATATTGCCTGGCATTGCGGTACAAACAGTATAAAAAGACGATAACTTGTTATGTCAACTTAGTACCTACTCACTTTAGAGTTTGAGATTTAAGATTAAGTTGTTGGAAGTGTTTCTTGTACAAACATGGACAATTTTAATGGTGACTGCGGAGGGTTGCTACAAGAGAATGGAATACAATGCCGATTGCCGACCGGCGTAATAAGTTGTGAAACTTAAATGCCACAGCCTACTAGCGTTCTGCGGCAGTGCTCCTTTATTTTCACAAGAATTTGCATTTAAAGAAATACACGCACGCAGTACTAGTCAATTCCCTCTAATATTAACAGTGCAACAAAATACCCTTGTTATTGAAGTGACATGGAAGCAGGTAAATAGAACCACATGAAAACCTTTTAAAAGGGATAGTTTTGGTCCCGTCAGCAAATAATAGCCGACGTGGCTAAACACAGAATAGGTACCTAGTTCTGTCTGCTCATCCACTCGAAGTAAAGGCGACATTTTAGCGTATTTCCTCAAAGTGAAAAATCGCTATTGGCTGCACTTTGCCGTCCGTCCGTCACACATACTCCTTCTAAACCACTGAACCGATTTTGGCGATATAGGACTCATTTGAAAGGGCTTGGTCCAAGGATTCCCTGCATACGCATATGTTTTGCTTTTTGCGTATGCGCAGTGCCAAAAATGTGGTTTAACGCATGTGCGATGATGCTAACTTTTTTATTTATGAAGATATTTAAATGAAACTTTATATGTAAACACTACCTACGAATATAAGTAAAATTAAATGTAGGCACTTTGAACGAAACTAAAACTAATACCGGTTTCAAAATTCCTATTTACCCATGCTGTATATTTTATTTATGAAGGTATTCAATGAAATTTCTAAAATAGACAATGCGCAAAGCCACTCGTATTTACGAAACCATTTAAAAAGTGTCATATGTAGACACTTCGAATAAAAGTAAAACTAATGCCCACTTCAAAATTTGTATGTATCTATTTGTATACGCTCCACTAAACGAAAATGCGGAACTATAGATACAAGTTAAAAAAGTAATGGTAAACGATTTACAACAAGCGCATTTCCACTTGCATTCATTTCCCATTTGTAAGATGCAACTTCTGTTACTTAACATCGTAAAAATACGGCCACAAATAAAACATAGCGTTGCATATGTGCAATCCATTTTTGACGTGCTACTTCAGTTTCAGTTTATAAGAAGAATCCTACTCTAAAATTTTAGAAAAATTAGTTTACAAATTAGAATAACGAATGTGGGTCTGGGAATGCGCAATAATTGTTTTGTGTATTTTACCCTCGATTTTACCTAATTTATTGGAGGCGCCAACAAACAAAATTTCATTTAAATATCTTCACAAATTAAAAAAATCGGATTGCGCATGCGCAAAACAAATTTTTTAATAAGCATCAATTTTACTTTTAACATGTGTACCAGATTTCAAAGCGATCGGACATTTCTAAACAAAGTTATCGTTCACACGGACAGACAGATGGACAGACAGATAAAGGAACAGACGGACAGACCAACAGACAGACAAAAGACAGTAATACAAAATTATAAACAATCTCTAGGATCGTTAATAAACGCCAAAAGTGTAAAATTAAGAACAATGTAAAAAATGGTTCTTGTTTGTTTACCATAACTTTTTTTGCAATAAGCGCAGAAAAAATTCCTTTCTTGGTGCAAGCCTCGACACCATAACGAACCAGCAGCGAAAAAAGTAGAAGAATAGCTCTTAAGATAAAAAAGTAGTAGCGTCAGGCGGACGAACGGGCAGACGAGCGGACAAAGTGGCCACAATAGCGCATTTTTTTTTATTTTTGTGAAAATGGGCTAAAAATTGTATGGCCATCTGTTGCATAAAAAATCGAATTTGGAAACATTTTGGAAATGCCTTAGAGGCTTAGATGCATGGGAACTTGTTTCATGGACATGAATAATTATCTCTATCGAGTGCAATGGGCAATCGCACTGATGAAAAATATAAGAATAAAGTCCTCTCCATATACACTATACAGGGTGTAAGCATCTAAACTCCTCGGATTCCTGTACCATAAGACACTGAAAAAAAATCTTGGGAGCAAAATTGTGCACAATTACGGTCGCCGTATATTTAAAATATTTCTAATCATCAGTGGCGTATCAAATTTTTTGACAGTTGTAGAAAAAAGTATTTCACGCGCTGACAAAGTTGTGCCTAAACAGCAAACTTAAAAAATTGTCAGCCCAGTTGTAGTATAAATGTTGAGGCTGAAGGTACATATTTTGACGAGGCAAACTGAACGAATTGAACTTCGCGCTCTTGTTATCAAATGTTTCCAGTGGAATAACATCGTAATGTATCACTATTTTGTATAGTTCTACGTTTCCGCAAAGATCGCCGTTTTTTTATTAGGTTCGAAGCGAGGGGGAAACCACTCTTTCAATTTGGTGTACATGAATTTTTCATTCCAGTTTCATTCCATTTTCAATCTTTCAATATTATCATTATCAGTTTCATTACTTTCAATCTGTTCATTCTCTTTTCATTCTATTAATTCTAAGATTAATTCTTTTTCATTCTATTAATTCTCTTCATTTATTTTTCATTTCCTCATTTTTTCTTATTACGGTTATAAATATTTTTCATTAACGGTTTCATTATTTACAAAAACGAATAGTTCATTTTCAATTCTTACGATTTCATTCTTTCATTATTATTTCAATCTTTCATTACACACTTCAATCCTCTCATTATTTCCATTTTCAATCTGGTGTACAAATTTTAAGGAAGTGGTTTCCCCCTCGGTTCGAAGTATGTTTGAAAAAGCGTAGTAGGTATGTGTTTGGCCGTTGGTAAACGTCGTTTGGTACCGTCGACGTAGAGGGGCGCATCTACCGGAGAGCCCGAGCTATGTAGGAAGTAATGCGGGCCGTTTTCGTTGTGATACAAGCAAGCTCCAACTATGCCGAGCTCACCTTCGGCTCGCTCAGCATTGATATGTAATTGTATGTTTTAAAGAAAACCAGATAATTCCAAATACTTCCAGAGATAACGAGAAAGATCGACATTTGTCGATTTTGTTTTATTTCTGATGGTGAGTATTTAAACAGCTACAAAAAACCACGTTTTCAATTCTCATTGCCTCTTTTGAGCTCTACAAGGCACTATTGAGCTCGCCGTTGAGAGATTTTTAATGCAACATTTCGTTTCGGAGAATCAGCAACTTTATTTCATTATATGGCCCGTACAAAAAATTACCCACTGTTGTTGAGAGAATACCTCGGGGAATACCTATCGGCCAAATTTTCCATTTTCGAGAAAATTTGACCCCCCATTAAGGCGTTGTGCGCAGGTGCACCATCCTGTTAAAACCAATTTTCAAGCCGTTGTTTTTTTTGTGTGCCGCATATCGTATTCATAATAAAAAATGCTACTCAATACAGTGTGGGGAAGCGTCGTACAACCCTGTAAATTTTTGTAATAGGTAGCCTATACCCCCCAAGAAAAAAAGTCCCGAGTTGCTGTTTCAGAAAGTAAAACGTGCACAACTTTTGCATGCTACTGCCAATTTGTGTCAAATTTTGCACATAAGGATTTGGTCATGCCTCATAAACCTACCAAGAAGAAGGGTTATTCTTGTCCTTCATATAGGAAATTTAGAGGAAATAGCTGCGGAATATATAGGAAGGAAATGGACGAAATCTTTGACCCCTACAATAAGTCGTGACCAACCCCTCGAAATCATGTAGATTAAAAAAGTGGTGTAGGTATCGCCGTTATTGCCGTAAATGAAGCAATGTTAAAATATGTTCTTACCTTCAGAACACTATGCAAATAAATTCATATTGCATTTATCACCTGATTTCTCTGAAACAAGAGTTCCCTCCTATGAAGTCATTAGAAAAAATCTATGAGCTACCACACTTCACAGGACAAAGTTCAAGAATTAGATCAATTTCATAGCAGACTGTAGGTTCTTTAGAACATTAATTTATATGATCAGAAATTGTTTCGAGGTATTCCAACATAAATATAATTACATCTTAACTGATTTATTTATGGAAGGCTTCTGAAGTATTCTCGAAGCAGCATAACCATATTTCATTGAAATAATGCGTCATATTCGCTTTTTTCCTTATCGCCGGTGACTATTACAGTTAAATAGGAACCTTCTCACCTTCTTTGCATGTATCACGATATTAAAGTGAAGTGTGATGGAGACAAAGTATAAAAATGTTCCAAAACCCACTCGTGGGTATTGCCGCGTAACACAAAGTATTGAAACGACGCATCGTCACCAAAAGCATACAAAATGTCGAATCTGCATATTGAAGCACATCCACGTCCAGAGAAAGAGAGGAGTTATAAGTTATAAAGTTTCAAAGAAATATTACCATACATAAGAAAGTTGGCTATGAGCAGCCTGTGCAGTCACTGCGTATGCCCACATAATTTTTACTATGTGCGAAATGTTTGCCTTTACCAGAAGCGCCTGTGGTTAAAATTTCAAAGAAATATCTCCATAAATAAGAGAGTTAGCATTGCGCAGTCACTGCGCATGCCCACATAATTTTTACTATGTGCGAAATGTTTGCCTTTACTAGAAGCGCCTGTGGTTAAAATTTCAAAGCAATATCTCCATAAATAAGAAAGTTGGCATTGCGCAGTCACTGCGCATGCCCACATAATTTTTACTATGCGCGAAATGTTTATCTTTACTAGGAGCGTCTGTGGTTAAAATTTCAAAGAAATATCCCCATAAATATGAAAGTTGGTATTGCGCAGTCTGCGCAAAATATGGAGTTAAATGAAACTGATCGAATTGGGCAAATATAGACCATAACAGCTATCAATTAGCGAAAACCCGAAGTCTCTAGGTGGCCCAGGGGCCGAGATCTCGATGGAACGGACGGACGGACGGAAACACGAGCACATAAGCTTTACCTCAACTTCGTTGTGTTACGCTAAAAAAAACAACGAAAATCTCAACGAAAATCCCTGTCAAAAACGACATAACACCCCCCCCCCCCCGCCCCCTATAGAGACCGGATCAAGCCCTGTGATTTCTTTTTATTGTTAAAAGTACCAATAGACCAATTAGTCTATGGTAATGCATAGTCATCGCTTCAGGAAATGCAAAAATAGCAACAGTAATAGTCACTTGGGATGGTACAAGAACAGTGGTCTTTTTTGTCATAAAGAACAATTACCTCTTTGTTTCCACTATAGCAACCGTCTCTCTTTTGATTGCTTGACCTTGAAATAATTGCAAATGAGCATTCTGCTAGTAACTTTGGCGTATTTATTAGGGAAACCAGTTTTTTTTTACTTTCTAACGGTTCCACGAAGCTTCTGGGCCCTTGGTTTATACGGAAACCATTGTCTCTTTTGGTTCGCGTTCCACCAATTTTTGTCTACTCCTTTTTGTATCTCAAAATAAACGGTTGCATATTCAGAATGATCTGTGTCAACAATTCTGAATAAATACGTCTTGGTAAATCAAATGGATTTGCAAAGTAATCATTAAATTGTCTAGCGTTTCATTTTAGTCCCGCAGTCTTCTGTAGACATAATATAAAGTGTTTGAATGCTGATTGTACCAAGTAATGGAGTTATAAAAGTTCATAGACATGTCACATTGGTGTATACAGTTAATACGTGACCAAATTACAAACAATCAAGGCTCTGATTCATTTTAATATTTGGATATCACTGCTTATTTAACGGGTAAAGAATCTCGGGAACCGCCCGTTATTTTACGTTGTTATTACAACCACAATCGCTCTAATTGCAAAATTTAATCAATTAAAGAAATATGCATAAGTTTATTGATGACCCAAATTCTACAAGTACCCGCCGTAGGCGTTGGAGGTCGGATTAGAGAGAGAAATTTATGAATTGAGCGACTTTTTTTCTTAATTCGGGTGTGATTTAGATAAAAAGGTGAAACTTTCGAGTTTTTCCCACGAAATTCAACAAAATTCCATATAGACGATCATTTTCCCAACGAAGACCAAAGATTGACTTTGTTGATGAAAAAAATGGAGTCCAGTTTGAGTGATTATTAATATATGATGAAAATTAATTGAGACTCAAAAAATATTTTATTTTCTTTCGGCTATCGATTTCGACAAGAATGTCATCTTCAGGCCGAGCTGAAAGACTTTACATTTATGTATGTGCCCATCCTACTTCTGCGATTCGCGAGGCGATTCGGAAATGAGTGCTTGTTTAGAGCGAAAGGACAAAACAAACTCACCAATCCAAAAACAAAATTTTATCAAAATGGTTATTACTTTGGGAGTTGAGTCCACTTTGACGTATTAAAGAAAAATGAAATTACTTCGGAAATTACATTGCTCACATATCCACAACAATCTATCTGAGCTAACTAAGGTATCACCTAGGGTACCACTTACAGTGATTAGAGTAAATTCTTGATCAGCACAAAATTTAAACTTTCATATATCGGAAATGTTTCTTTCATTATTTTACTATAGCACAAATTAACCACTATCTTGACAAGAATGAAAAATAATATTTAAAAGTAATAACATATTCGCTCGCATAATGAAGCACCCGTTTCCCCCTTGAAGTTTCAGACCCGAAGTTAAGCATCGTATATTTGTGGAGTCGACCAGCTCTGCTGAACACCCGGTATCTAGACGCGTTTTAAGTTGGGCGCTCCGTTACGAAGATTGTCGCTCTGAAAATATTTATTTATGTGTAGGAGTTGAGGTATAAGGTAGAAATTAGTGGGTTAATTTGAAGAGTCGCCCATTAAGGAAAATAAGAGTTCGTATTTAATTTGCCGTTCGCAACCGTTCCCGTAGGAATATTGACTAATGAACCGTAATTAGTTGAATGGGTTAAATGACAGTCTCCGATTAAAAGAATTACATCCGATAGGAGCGCCCTTAAAAACCTCGAATTTTGACACCGTCCCGTATTTTTAAGGCGCCTGGTTAGGACGTAATTACTGTCGGATTAAAAAGTATGTGCGGGCGAGTTTAAAGCTTAATAGAAAAATCTTCGAACCATGACGAAGCACTTCAAAGGTCGCTGTCTCATGTCCGACTCAGAGGTGCAAGACGAGGTCTGCGATTAGATCGCCTCATGCCCGAGGGAATTGTGGGAGCGAGGCATTCTTAGTCTTGTTCACCAGTAGGATAAATCCTTTAGAAATGGATGTGGGTCCGTGAAGTTAGCAACACATTGAAGGCACAAATGTCGACACTAGGTGGGTTGGTTAGTGCTTCGTTTGTGCCGTAAAAAGAGTTCTACGCACTCAAGCATACAAAATTTCTGTACTTCCAGAGTTATTTCCAGGTAAAAATCCTCAATGACTGGCCTATTAGCAGAACCTCTAAAAATCGAAATAATTTTCAAACCGTATGTTTTGCTGGCAAACTTTTTACGGCACAAACCGGCACAAACGAAGCACTAGCCAATCCACATAGTCCCGAGATTTGTGCCGACAAAAGTGTGCGAAGTTAGCAGCACATCTAAAAATCAAAATAATTTCAAAACGGTATGTTTTGCTGGCAAACTTTTTACGGCACAAACCGGCACAAACGAAGCACTAACCAACCCACCTAGTCTCGACATTTGGTCCTTCAATGTGCTGCTCACTTCACGGACCCAATGGATGTGCCTATTCACTTTCTAAGTGTACCGGTAAAGAGAAATTTAAACGTGCATATTCACCTCGTCTATCAACAAATCTATACAATAACATTTCCTGTTTGTTCCAGATGATTAAGGCATTCGCAACATTTATCACTGTACGTCATTATGGGATATCAGCTAAAAACTGAGAAAAGTGCCAAAATTTTGACAAAAAGTGCAAAAAAAAACTTTCGTGTCAAATATTAGCCTGCAAACTGCACGCACATTCCTGTTCTGCGACCCAAAAAGCATAATGGGTAAGGTAAGAACGAGGGAAAGAAGTTAAAAACTGTATCAAAACTTTCCTCTGAGAATCCTAATATGCCTAGCTAGGCCAGTAAATGAACGTGGAATACGGCGATACTGTGTAATTTTCCGCGTCTCCACCGAATCGTATGAAAATTTGGATTTAGGTTCCTCTAACCCTCTACTTCAAAGGTGAACTTGAGCCCAGGGTTGCTTTTAGTTGGGAGGTGAATGCCACCCCTTCTCGGGGGGGAAAAAAATTCGTTCAAAATAAGTCCGGAAATTGATAAATTGAGTAATTCTAAGCAACTTTTGTTCTATAGAGTTTTTTCACTAAGTCAATAGTATTCGAGTTAATTGCGAGTGAAAATGTTCATTTTTCAAGAAAAAAACTACGTTTTCAGCTATAATAACTCTAAAAGTAAGTATTGTATCGAAGAAAGTATTCTTAGCAAAAATATAGCTTATAAACAGACAAACAAAATGGTCTATATATGAAGTCTGTAGACCCAGTAGAAGCAAAGTTGTAGCTCATGAAAAGTAGGTTCTCATTCGTCAAATTCCAAATCGAGTACTTCAACGTGAAATAACCTCGGAAATAACCAAAAAATGAAGCAATTTTCGGGGAAAAGTTATGAATACTTTTTTAAAGTGTTTGAAAAAACCTTTCTTTTTGTTTTTAAGAAAAGTTCCTAGCATCAAAACTAAGTGAGTTACGCTCAAAATAAAGTTGATCCTTTTTTTTTTGGTAAAAATAATTGAGGAAATCACCCCCTAATTAGCACCCCAATTGTAATTAAGCGTTACCGCTTTACAGTTTACTTTATTTATGTATTGTTTATATGATCTGTAAGTTTGACCGGTGCAAAGTGCTTATTTTTGAAAAAATATAGTTTTGAAGAAAAAAAAATTTTGAAATTTTGAAAAATTGTCATTTTTTTTCCAAATAACTAACGGGTTTACCAATAAGAGCGATAGGATTTTAAATTGAAATAAAACACAGTCAATTTGGTCAAATTTAGGTTTGATTGGTTTTATTAGATGCTGTATTTCATGCCATTTATGATTTAAACAAAATATCGTTCAAATGGCCACCGCGGCTCTTTTTGCACTGGCTCATCCGATCGGACCAATTTTCGATGACTCGGTGGATCATATCGGGTGGAATGGCAGCTATGGTCGCTCGAATGTTGGCCTCGAGCTCGTCAAGAGTCTTGGGTTTATTCGCATAAACCTTTGACTTCACATAGCCCCACAAAAAGAAGTCCAATGGTGTTAAATCGCATGATCTTGGCGGCCAATTGTGGGGGCCATTTTGAGAAATCAACGATTCACCAAACTGTTGACGCAATAAGTCCATTGTAGCGTTCGCTGTGTGGCATGTTGTTGGATAATTTCCAAGCGTTGAGGCAACGTGAACTTGTTCATGATGAAATGGTAAGCCTTACTGATGACAACTGACAGCATATGTCAAATGTTTGGCATCCAACATAGCCGCCTTAAACGTTTAAAATCCTATCGTCCCTATTGGTAAACCCTATATTAGTATATTAGTTTAGTTAGTGAAAAATTGCCCACTGTAGTAAAGCTTTTAAGGTGTTCCTTTAATTAACATTTTGCTGACATATCTTACTAAAAACAAAGTTGGGGTGGGCAAAAATGGAATCTTATTCCACATCCTTTATCTCTTTTTAGGTGTTGAGACTCGGAGACCTATTAACATAAACAAACAGCATCAGACAAACGGACGAAATTCAGGCAAGTATAAGCTGTTTTTTTCAGAAAAAAATACGCTATAAAAGTAGCACGATAACATCCTGGTTGTGAAACCCTTCCCTCGAGCTTTCTGCGATGTTAATGTGAAGAAAACTTCTCAAATGCTCTAAAAATCGTAACCCTCGAGGTTTATCTAATTCTGATGAAAGATTAGAAACTGCGGTAAACATACACCAAAGTAGTCTAGCCTGCAACAGAGTAATTTATAGTTAACAACAGAAAATTATTTGTGATAAGAATGCCCTTAGTACGAAATAGTTCAATAGTCCAAGGGATGCTCAATGCCCATCCTGAAAGTGAAATAAATAGGTAGTGTAGGCATTGAATGTGCTAACTTTTTCTTCTTCAGAATCAAATGGAGCCGAAGAACTTCTAACCTGGAAAAGAGACATCGAGTGACCTCGCGATTTCCTGTAACTATAATAGCTGCTACTACTACGCATCTACCTACGTGTTTGTCATGTCGCATTAACTATTTTCGCATACCGATTGCAAACATTGCACGGCAATTGTGAACTGTTATACAATCACGCCTGCGAATGAAAATTTTACTATTTAAGGAAATACACTATACCAAACTGTGAGAAAATAGAAACGAATTAACGTACTAAATGCAAATGATATTTAAATAAGACTACGATCGGCCTTTATTTCGTCCTTGTTAATTATTTATTTACAAAATGCAATCGATTATGAGTTATGACACACCGTACTGACAAAATTCACCTGTTACATATTCAACACCTTCAAGGTTCTAACGAGCTGCAAAATTATTAGACGTATCGCCATTTTGTAATTGGCTCTCGCAAGAGAATTAATATTTAATAAAGGCAAAGTGTGGAGAGTAGGTAATAATGAAGAAGTAGTGTATGATGCGCACTGCTAACTGTAACGAACAGGTTTTATTTCCGCGCTACAGTGTGTGAAAATGTACCCGATCAAGAAGACTTCAACGGACGATGAGAACACAAACCTGAAATAATCATGCATTTTAATTACATTACGACGAACACAACAAGTGCTTATGTAAAATTCTGTTTATACACACTTTTTAGGTGATACGCACCTTCCGCCCCAGCCCGCGATTCTGACCGAGAAAGCTCTCTCGATTTATTATCCAATTATTAAACAGTATCGTCGCTCACGAACTGGCATAGAATTTTCCTATTTTGAATTCGTTAGTCGACCTTTATTTCTTGCAATAGGCAGAAGAGAGTATGGTGCAAACTGTACATTGAATTGTTTGGGAGGTATGAGAAGACAAAAGCTAGTTGGAAAATCCATACCACCTTTTGCCTAAATATTTTCGTGTGAACGACAAGAAGGTATATAGTTTGTTTATATGGGAACTAAATTGGGCAAGCACTGATTTAGTGCCATACAAAAATCGACATTTCACAACGTGTTAAAATTATCGAAATCTGTAGCGTTTTTTTACAAGAATAATAATTTACATTTTAAATTTTTATTCGGTTTTATTTCATTTCTTTTTTGCTCAAGAAAATGTAGGCGCCGAGGTAGGCGCTTGTAACAAGATTTAGTCTCTCTAGGTGTTACGACAAAAAGACGGGGAAATATGACGCCCGTGACAAATAGTCCCCCTAACACTTCCCTTCGCTGATGGCTTGGTAGACAACACAGCGTTAGCGGTTTTAAGTTGTTCTACTTCATTGTTTTTTTCATTTTCTAGTTATTCCCTCGGTTATTCCAGAGTTTGTCGTATATTCTCTAAAAAACATACAGGGTGTTACATTTAAACATTTTTTTTTCCAAAAAATCGAAAGTCGCAAACCGTTTGGAAGCTTCCCCTTAAATAACGGTCGCCTTTGGAATTTCAAGTTAAGTACGATTTCCCATGTAAACAACAATTCCAAAGGTGACTCGACAGCAAGTCATTTTTGATCGCATGACGCATAGTACTCTTTTGTTAAAAACCAATCTAACAACCTAGCGGCCAAATTATTCTATTCATCCGATAGGCATTCTCACACGATAAGAGCGTTGGGCGCGAGTGCACCATCCCGTCGAATCGTTGAAACCGAGGTTGAAACCAACAGTTTCCAAGTCATTTTTTTGTGCACCGTATATCGTTGTATTTGTAATTAAAAAAATGCTATTTAATACAGTGTGTACCTAGGTGTGTACTTTTATTACGGGTAATATACAAAAATAAAATTGATGATTTTTCTTAACCGAAACGTTGTATTGAAAATCTCTGAACAGTGTCTTGGAGAGCCAAAAAGTGGCAATGAGAAAGTGTGCTTTTATTTTTCTGTATCTGCCCAAATTTGACCGGAAAAAAATAAAAAAGAAATCGGCAAATTTCGATTTTTCTGACATATTTTCGGAAGTAATCGGATTTTTTTATTTTCTTTAAAGGATGATAATAAGCAAGCGTAAGTAACTATTTAATTGTGCAACTTTTCCCTAATTTAACCATCGTCGTATATTCTATGGTTTCGGAAATCTCCACGATAAGACATCCTTATTTTGGGTATAGTCAAGGGTATAGTGTACCTATATGTTACCGGCAAACTGCGAAATCCGACATTTTGCAAAATCCATAGGCATTTTGCGAAATGACTAATGCCGCAGGCAAAGTGAGAAATGGAGCTCGAGTTCTTACTTTGCCTGCTGTTCTTTAGGGATTTCGCAAAATGCCCAAACATTCAGGCAAAGTGAGAATGCTCTGCCATTTTCCCTCGCATTTTCCACAGATTGCGGGTACAGCGGTGTCAAACGTAAATCTATCGCGTTAGTATACCTTCCCCAATCTGATATATTCTACACGCATGGCTTTATTTTTGAAACCAAATATTGTTTACAAATATAGCTACTAACATATTTTTCTTGGCCATTTTAAACCAGCAAACATACTAAGTGGAAAATTATATTCTCTTTAGTACTAATTCTATTTCTTTTACCACGCACCGGTTAGCCGTAAGAGAAGGAGTACAGATTGAAATTGCATTCAAACACCCAATACGTTAGTGTAATTTGCAATATTTTTATTTCAACCATATTGATGTTCGATCGAGAAGAAATTCGTATGTACTTATATAAAATCGCAATCGTCGTACAATCAAATGGCAACGCTGTACGCGCAATCTGTGGGAAATAACGAAGCCTTTGCACGTTTAGGCATTTCGCGAAATCCTTAAAGAGAGGCAGCTCGAGAGGCGGGCAAGGTGCGAATTCGAGCTCCATTTCTCACTTTGCCTGCTGTATTATTTAGTACAACCAATCTGTATTTTTCAGTTTAATGTTTTTTTTTGTGTGTCATTTATTTCGTGCTGGTTAGGAAAAACAGCATTATGCTGATCCTCGCCAGAATAATAAAAATTATTATTATTATTAATTAACAAAACCCCGGCGCACTGTTAAGTAAGTACCGTATCGACAGTGTCCGCAACTTTTCCTGAATCTACCGATTGCAGTCGAGTATGGTACTTACAATCAACACTAGACGCGACACCACTATCTTTTTTTCTACTCGGCAAACCTGGTAAATTCATACCCATACAAAACAAGCCTCGGCATAAGGATTTCCAATGCTAAAATGGCGGAAGCACGCAGATAAAGGCCGCATATCGGACATCAAATAATTGAGTTTGTCGTTTTTCAGAATCTGTTCCCTATAATGAAAATTGGTCTGTAAATATTGATAATGTTTTGATTCAAATACACGTGCCCACGGTGGCCTCACTATCATGCATCAAATTCTCATCTTGAACATTGAGGTAACACCGAAGGTGTATATATATATTATATTAGTAGGTGTATAAGTTACATACAACCTCACTTTTATTACGCTTAATTTTTCATTCCTGACAACTAATATAATATATAACATCGTCAAAATATTACATGCATCATCACTTCACCAAATGACGCTCGGCCTGAAGATGACCAGATAAGGTCGAAATCGATAGCCGCAATAGTAATAAAAAACGTGTTTAAAAAAGATTTTCTTTAATTCCAAATCCTCATTATAGTTCCGTACCCGCAACGCCGTACCGTAACGTTTGGAATTAAACCCTACTTGTTGCGTGTGACTGTGAACATTTATAATTCGCGTTAACGTTGCGTTAGAACGGTTACGGACTTACGGTACGTAGCAAATGCCCAAATCTTATTTCTTACGGTAAATCGTGCTAACGCGTTTGTCTTCGGCAGTACTCGGATAATTCAAACAGTTGAGTTTAGCCTGACGTTCGTTTTGTTTATTTAATTATTGACATTTTGTCGGTTATTTATTTTGCAAATTGCGCGCGTTTTGAATTATCATGATTGAATAGTTACTAATTAATGTGATTAAACACTATTCCTTTTTATACGACAAATCAAAAGCGGATTATAAAGATCCCTCCAAAAAAGGCAACAATTGGCGTACAATTGCGAATTCATTGAGTGAGAATCTCAGGTCCTCAACTTTCATTTTTACAAAATAAGTTTTATAGAACCCATGAATTTGCCTGTTGCGATTTATACGTTTTGTTTTGAACCTCCAAAGCAGTTTGGGCTTACGCTTCCCTCTTTTTTTTAGGGCATAACATACAAGAATTATTGAAGCGAAAAGAAGTAGTTCGTCCATTTCAAACAAAATTAAAAGAAACACACGCCAATGCGCAAGCTCATCACTTGCCACTACGGTAACTATAATCCGAGCTATAATCGTATTATTTTCGTTAACGTAAGATTTTACGGTTCCGTTCTTACGGCTACGGAACTATAAATTCGGCTTAAGTGCTGCACGAACGTCTTTTAAAGTGGCAAATCTCGGGGCAAATACATTGACTACAATGAAGCAGTTCACATGAGCGATGACGTTGCCCAACGTTAATCTAACGCTTGACGGTGCCTTCTCTAACAAAATTGACTTATACAGGGTGTTCGAAAAGTATGGAATATCGTATATATCTTTGTAATTATCCAGTTTACCAAAAATGGTTCAAATAAGATTTTGTATTTGATTTTTAATCACATGGAATTTTTAATTTTTTTAAAACAAAAGCGCAACAAATAAAAAAATTCTTAAATTTTTGAATTATTCTGGGGTATGAAGAAACGAAGAGGAGGTACCTTCACTTGTTTCAATATCTAACTAAGCATAAAACGGTTATGGGGTGACTAGATTAATGAGCATTCTTGAACGTTGTTGAAATACATCAACGCACAATTTTTCGCGGTTTTCTCAAAATTGGAAAGGTATTATTTTGGGAAAGGGAATAGGTAAATCAATCAAATAAGTTGGTAAAAGATATTCTTGTCATTGAAAACATTGTTTTCCGTTGCGCTTTTTTTTTAAATTAAAAATTCCATGTGCCGTGAAATGAAATAGAAAATAATACTTTTCGGACACCCTGTATAACAATTTTAACGCGGCTTTTGATAACTTTTGGTGAAACTACACGTGAATCCAGTAAATTGTTCTCGGAATTTTTAGACCTTAAAAATCTCGGGAATTGCTTCACCTCGTGTTTGGTCTTGGGTGGCGAGTTGGGTGGTCTTGTGTAGAATTGTAGAACACGAAGGATCTGACGTCTGTTATACGCAATTCATATTTTTGAGTTGAATTCATTGTCTTTTAAGCAATGGTATTTCTGTTTTTCGTTATTACTGATGCCTAAAAGCACACCTTCCACCTGCACTCATTCCGCCGAACGTTGAATTCTTAGAACTTGGAACACAATACACAATGTTGGAACACACTTCCACGTTCACACATGGTTCGTACAAACTTGACGGATAAATATAGGGGCGGAATTTGAAAATGATTACTTCTGGATCGGGTTTGGGCAAAGACTGTCGAAAAGAAGAAGGAAATCTGAAGATGAGAAAAAAGAAAGAAAGCACTGGATGAAACTGTGGTACCTCTACCTGGTACCTACTTGAAAAGGCACGAATTCGTTCATTTATGGCTACTGAAGGAACTAAATAACATAAGTTCTTCGTTATTATGTCAGTTATTTTTTAATGAATTCAAATCCATTCGAATACTTACTGTGTTTTGATCGAAGAGTCGATTAAAAACGATTCCGAGTTCGGACATTGCGACATATTGCAAAATTGTGGCGGTCGGTACGATTGTGAACACGGAAACAACAGTTTGTGTTTTCGATTCCCCACTATACTACAATCCGTCAATCTATTATCTTGTCTGCCCCATCGTCTCGATGTATCAACATAAAACTTTGTTTGCACCTCGATTTGCACCCATAATAATTACATTATCGTTCTAAATCAAGTTCCACATTTTCAAGCCGCCCATTTTTTGCGGGAGCCCGACTTATAACCAAACATACAACATTAATATTGTACTTATCGTCAACATAAATATACCAAGAAAATGTATCTCTGGCACAGGAGTGTAATCTATTGCGCCACATTGGGGTCATGTAGGAAGCGTAATTATTTGTTTGGTTGTTATGTTATTAACTCTCGCTGATATCATTTACGAACACCCTGTACTTTTAAAGTCGGTAATACACAATATTCATTTGTTTTCGCGGTTGTTTTTTAAACTATGGTAATAATGACTATAATAATGAGACATCTTCCAAGTACGAAATCAAGTGCAGCGAGATCACGAGCGAGATATTCTTGAGCTTTATAGGTAAACGAGTGTTCTCTACTGCGGGGCGCCGATTTGTTACAATTTTCCCTTTTAAACAAATAGTTGTTAATAACAAATTATGGATGTTTTTGTAGAGGTTTTTTCATTTAAGATCGGTACATTTGTTTCCATAGCAAAATGAAAGACCATCCCTTAAATCTTTTTCACAGGTACAACTGCGTTTTCAATTTCGTATTCGGCACTCATAGGACAATAGCAGAATAACATTCGTGAACAAATACGAACAAGTATCTCGTCACTTATAAATATTTATATCAATGCAGTGAATAACAATAAACTTAGAAACACTCTCATTAACTTCCTAACTTAAATAAACATTGCCCAAGATAATAATCAAGCGAAATATATTTCCGTGGGAACAAAATTAACGAATAGGTAAAGTTTCGCTACGTTGTCATTTCTTTCATAAAAGAATATAAAAAGTATCTCAGGAAAATAAGGCTTTAGGAAATTTTCCGTTAGCTGAATGAGAGATGCGGTTTATAATGCACTAATTTCGTTTACGCGTGAAGATTTGAAATTCACGTACCACGCAAAAGGTATTACTCAATGAGATATTGTAGATAAATCAAAGCTAAATAAGTAAAAGAAACACACCTGTTGCTTCTTGAATCACGCTAAGAAACAAGAGTATGGAAGATGCTATAATCCAAAAATAATCCTTTCTCGTATTAGTAATCCGCATTTTAGTAAAACAACCCTCATGGGGGTACACAAATGACACTTTTCACACAAAATAAAATTCACACACTAAGTACAGCACATCTTTCTGTTAATTTGTTTAATTTTAAGCTAAAAATAACACATTGAGTATCACAAATGTCGCGCACGCATACACTACCAACCGTGGTACGCTGCGATCTGTTACCACTGCTTTGTTTAGTGGAAGACAAGATGGCTGATGTATGACACAAGAATTCCTACGCGCCATCCAAACTTTTAAACTGCGAATAATAAATGTAAGGTCCGATTTACCGTTCGCAATATTTCTCAAAATGTCAGGCCATTGAAGCGGTTAAGTTATTTAATTGAAAAAATGATTGTAGATTATCGTAATTAATACAAATCAAGCGTGAGAAGAATGTGGGACTACTTCTTGTAAATTTAACTTTCCATTAGCAATAGTGGTCGTGTACGACCAATAGGAAGTGAGGCGCTCCTGTTTTAAAACTGTCAATGCTTTTTCTACATTTTACAATGAATCTAGGTGAAATTACAATTTGTAATTATTTTCAACTACCCATGTTCTTATGTTTAATTGATCACCGTAATTGGTTACAGGTGTACGGTGAAACTTAAATCAATGCATAGATTTGGTAATTTCAACGGCATAAGCTACAAACCCGTTTTTGCTTATCGTATAGGTACATAATGCAAATGCCGACTAATTTTAATGAAAAGTAAAATAAAGTTCAGGAATAGGTATTTTAAGAGGGAAAGTACCTACTAAAGTTATTCAGATGAAATAAAATAAAAATAAAGACTGCAGTATGTTCCCACTATTCCACACAGTCGGGAGCGGTGTGCTGTTTTCGTTTTTGGTGTGAATTTAAACTACGCCTAGGTTAGGTATAATTTTACACACTCACCGGATTACCTATACGTCCACCGACTTGAGATCTATATTAGATCATGCGTGCTTTTCTCGACAAAAATAAATATCTACTTAAAGGAATTGGGCAAAATAACCCGCACTTTCATCAGCGCAAAGATAATAATTATCTTTCTTTGATCAGCGGCATCCGCATAGGTACCTACGTATCATCACGCTTTAAAATCTACATATTTACTAAGAAATTAGATGGCCTGATTTTCTTAATTTCAAAAACTAATTTTGAATTAATTCTTTTCATCACGCTTAAAGATTCCCGATACTAGATTTCGTCAAGAATCAGTATGAAGGTTTTGGCATTGTTTAAATACTCAATGGTTTTGGTGCTTTCTTTTGTATCCTCTTGGGGGTAGAAATGTTTAACTTTTTAACAATATCTAAATACCTATAACTCTCGCCAGGAAAGATTGCCGGCCACAGCACACCTCGTGTCGATTTACAATCTATGTTTTTCTTAAGATGCGAGCGAGTTCCGGAATAGGATCGTGCCAATGTTGAACGAAAACTCTTTTTGTTCAACATTGACACGATACTATCCCGTAAGTCGCTCACATCTTCAAAAAAACATAGATTGTAGACCGGGATCAAGTGTTCTATGACCGACAATCTTTCCTGGCGAGAGGTTTAGTTATTATTATACCTATAGTATAGCATAATTAGAAAAGTATCACTATCACCTATCACTATATTGAGTCTTCTTTTGCATTATTGATTATTGATAAATAAATACAGATTATATTATAGGGGAAGTCAACAGAAGCATTCCATTTTTAAATGAAATGAACTACTCAGTGGCGTCTCTTGCAGGGGGGCTCTGGGGCGTCGCCCGCCCTGCAAGAAACACTAACGTAACGCATATTTCACATTTTATAAATGTTTAGTAATTTAACATAAATCTTGTTTTCAAAAATTATATAATTTCCGAATTATTTACATAGAAATGGGGCAATCAGTTATATGCATGAATGAAGCGCGCGTAAAAGCGCGTCCGAAGGGCTCTCTATCGTCCGCCCGAAATCCTCTTGATGCTAGCCCGCAGACGCTATCGCGCCGTATGTGGTTTCCATGGTAACGATGCGCGCTTACATTTATACTGCGAGCGGACAGTGCAGAGTGCACCGAAGCCCCGGTGGTGCAGTGCTTGCGTTGCCGACTGCTATTCCGGAGATTGTGGGTTCGATTCCCGCTGCCGACTGCTCTGTCTGGGGATTTGTCGGAGGGTTTTCCTCAGACGTACGTAGCTTCGCATAATGCTAGCTTTATCCCTCGGGATATCGGAGGAATGAAACACGTTGACCTTTTCCTTTTCCTTACCGCAGTGCAGAGTGCAGAGCCCAATTGCTCAGTAGTCAGTATACACGGAACAGTTTGTAATATAAATTTTAGCGCATTTTTTAAGAATTAAAAAAAATGTGCTATTGTTTGTGTTTTATCCGTCCGTCCGGACCCACTTCTACCGTTTTGAACTACTTCTAGGGTAATGGTCCT
>NW_022170403.1:4311182-4370640 GCF_008802855.1 Photinus pyralis
GGGGGGGGGGGGGGGTTAGCGTTACGTTACAAAGCCTGTTACGAGTAGTTACAACATTTAGTGCTGTGATCCTTACCTTCGAACACAATAACAAAAATTTAATGACAACCTGAGATTACAAAAAGTCTCAAAATAACCCTGTAATAAAAAACAATAGTAGGTATTATTATGCATTCGATGTTTGGAACTCGGCGCGAGTAGACGTAGAACGTATTTCAGCACTGCATAATATTTAAACATAGGTACAATCCGAGGTACAATCTTTAACGCGTGATCACAGAACTGAAATCGATGAAATTATTAAAAACACAGTGACTGCCCTTGTCAGTGATCAAAATTTTTTCTCAAGCATTATTAATAAACTGTGAGCCAAGTGCGAGCTGAAGATGGAACAATTTAAGGCTGAGAGTGATAAAGCAGGTGCCACCGAATAGGTCAATTAGCAGAAGGCAAGCATCGTGCCATCATAAATCGAAAAATGAGAATCTATGCGAATAATATTATTAATCAATGAATAATTTAAAGAGTAAAAATAATTTCGTAAAAGATTTACATGATTTTTACATAAATTAATAATTTGTTAAACCACGTCCTCCATATTTTCTTTTAATATAAAGTCTTTCAACACAAGATTTAGGATGTAGGTAATTATATTTTCTTAACATCCTTCTAGTTATTCTATCTAAATAGTAAATTATTTAAATCTGTATCAGACCACTTTAGAATTCCAAAGGAATAGGACAAAGTGGGAAATGCCCACATATTTATAGCCGTTATTGTATTTCTAGAATTTAGTTTTGATTTTAACAAAAGTTTTAAGTTTTTCAATATATTTTTGTTGATATTCAAGTTTAAGCTGTGAGTGATCCAAAACAAAATTTTGTTTCATTCCTAAATATTTATAATGCATGTTAGGTAGTAATTGCGGAATTTCATTGCTATTTGCAGATTTATAATCGGAGATCCTTTTATTATGTTAATTTTAGCACATTTGTCAAGTCCAAACTCCATACAGATATCTTCACTAAATTTTTTTTTGTTTTTATTAAGTTATCTAATTGACTTTCAGATCTAGAATATAATTTTAAGTCGTCCATGTACAATAAATGTGTAATATTAGAGGTTTGTTTTTTTAGATTGAAACCATCAGAGGAGTCATTGAGTAACGTAGAAAGTGGATTTATTGCTAAGCAAAACCATAATGGACTAAAAGAATCGCCTTGAAAAATCCCGCGTTTAGTATCAATTACTTTTAAAAGACGGGATCAGTTGACAATAATTGTATTCCTAGACATCACTCAAGTCAAATGATAATTAACTTTATACATTTTTAGGATATCAAGGAGCCGGTTACGTGGAATCGAATCATACCTATGCTTTTTTGTAATAAATGTAACACGTATTTAAATTTCGTTTATTATGTTTTGCATTATGCTGTAACAATTTCTCGACATCCCAATACAGTCCTTTTGTTCAATACTTAAAATTTGATTTGTTTTACAAATTTACGAAGTATACGGAAAACGGAACGAACCTTAAATAATTGTTTGTATTAATAAACGTTAAAAAAATCAATAGTTTTTCTTTAAATGATGAGATACATGTAGTCTAGGCGATAGAGACTGTAAAATTGGCAAACTGGACATTTTGAGGTGGAAAAGAAAAAAATGGTGGAATATGTTCAGTTAGGTGTCAGAAACAACATATTAAAAATCCCACCCCCCAGACCCTGTGCTAAAGGCTCCAGCCACCCCACCACCCCCCAAAAACCGTGTTTTCGCCCTTTTTGGATGATATCTCGCGATCTATGAGGTCTATATGAAATATTTTTAGCTGAAAATATTTCTCGTGAAATTTGATACATGGTAGATACACAGAAGTTAGCCTAGGTGTACCTCTTAGCCTAGGAAATTCATAAAAGGAGGCGAAAATTGTGTTTTTGCGGTTTTTTGCAAATATATCGCGACCTTCAGGGCTAGATGAAATATGTTTAGCTGAAAATGCTCTTCGTGCAATTTCATACGAGGTAGGTAATTGAAGAGTAAAGTCACCTTTCACCTTCAACTTTCATGTGTGAGGAAATATTCATAGTAAAACAAAGTCTTCCTATGTACCATTTATTCACGTAAAACAGTATTTTCATATCAAAATATTCACACATTCATTTATATCTCAACGCCCTCATTAATCAAACTGCAAATTCATGAAAAAAAGTATCACTTTCAAAACTAGTTGTACAAATAACTATTTTACGTGTATAAATGGTACATAGAAATACTTTGTTTTACAAGGAATCCTCACACATGAAAGTTGAAGGTGAAAGGTGATTTTACGCCAATTCTTCAGTTACATACCTCGTATGAAATTGCACGAAGAGCATTTTCAGCTGAACATATTTCATCTAGCCCTGAAGGTCGCGATATATGCAAAAAACCGCAAAAAAACACGAAAATTGATGATTTTCGCCTCCTTTTATGAATTTTCTCGGCTAAGAGCGGCTTTTCAGTATCTACCTTGTATGAAATTTCACGAGAAATATTTTCAGCTAAAAATATTTCATATAGACCTCATAGATCGCTTGATATCAGCCAAAAAGGGCGAAAACACGGTTTCTGGGGGGGTGGTGGGGTGGCTGAAGCCTTTAGCACAGGGTCTGGGGGGTGGGATTTTTAATATGTTGTTTCTGACACCTAACTGAACATATTCCACCATTTTTCTTTTCCACCCCAAAATGTCCAATTAGATGGCTTTATCGCCTAGACTAATGCAGGACAAGCGTGAATTGTCTGCAGTGTACTCCAAAATGACGGACGAGCTTACGGCCTAAGTTTATGGACGAATCAGCTGTATCTAGCTCCACTTTACACGCGTTTTATTAGCATTACGTAGTAATGGAATTCGAATGTGAATCATTGATAGTTCATTTGATAAATTCAAGTTCGTTGGTCTCTGTTTCGAGACCTTCTCTTGCTCCTCTATGTTTTTTTGTAATTATATCATATTGTATAATTTTTGTTTACATAACAATCTTCAAATGTAAATAGTAAAAAAATACTTCTCTCCTTAATTTCACTTTTTTGCAAATTTCTTACGCTTTCCTTTTCAGATCATTGCATTAGGTAGATATAGCTTATTCGTTTTAGACTATCGATCACGGATATCATTCTGTCTGTTTCCGCAGGAATTGTTTTTCATCCTTGTGATCGTATTTCAAATCTGCGTTCTCGATTTATGTGAAGTTAAAGTAGAAACTGACCTAGAGGGATATAGACGGTCTAAACAGTAATTTGAAAAACACTAACCGTTCAGTGTTCACTCAACGCTCTAACTTATGAAATATTAAAGTTATTTTAAATTCGCATCCCTGGATAGCCGGTTCTAAATCTGAGCGCACTAATTCCTATGTGGATTACGTACTAAGCTTCTGGTGTGTAACATCAACGTTTGCATAAATACCGCATTGATTAATTAATATTTAACACGTTTGAATAAATGTAGAGCATCAGTTTCTAGCTAAGTTTATCAAAGTTGCATAGTATGGGTCGTGCAATCACGTTAAACAGAGGATCGTAATCGATCCTTCTGTATAAGGATGTAACATTCGAACACGAACGAGTAGGTAGGATGCACAGTTGGGGCAAGTAGGTACATATCATTTGTGTCTGTGATATACGAATGACCACTAAATTTGTGTTTTCATAATTGTTGTGTAGCTAAACTCAGACATTTGTCACATGATCTGACATGACGGAAAGGAGTAAGACTTCCATTAAATGCTAAATTTCTATAAAAAACAACCAAACCGCCAAATTTCTCTTATTATAAGTAACGAAGATTTTCATGGACGATGACAGCAACGTACCGGACTTACCCACACTATAAGCAAACAATTGATCCATTCTAGGATATACCACATTTATTGAAATCGGAAAAATATGTGCAGGGGAATCTGCAAATTATTAGGTAAAACTAAAGAAAATACCTCTTCATTGCAATTGCAATACCAGCATGTAATTTAATAGATAAAAGCGCATACAATAGTTAGATATAAATCGCACGTGAGCCTTTCATCCACAAAAGTACTTTATAATATACGACAGAAACACTATAACGTATGACAAAACTTTAAGTTTCGTTGGAAGAAAATCACGTTCGACTCAATAAAAAAGCATAGTGGGAGTAAAAGCTTTCTGCGACACTGTGGAATGGAAAGAATAGCCGAGATAAATGCATTTGTATGCAGTGTGTACATGCATACAGCACTAAGAACAATTTCAGTGCATCGTCTTCGTATGTGCGGAACATCTTGAGAATAAATTGCAATGTCAATTTTTATGCTCGTACTTTATTTTATTGATACTTATTGAAAGTGCCCAACATACAGACATAACTAAGTCCCGTTTAATAACGAATAAAGTTTATGTCTGCTTGGAATATATGCGAAAATGCATTTCTATTGTTGAAGCGCTAAAACCTGTACTCACCGTTTTTACTCAAACTCGTTACCCCTCGCGTTACCCTTTCCGCGTTAAGCAGAAGATTTGTTGCTAGGTAAATTTTTACTAAAGCTGTTTCTAAAGGTAAATCTTTTATGAAATGGACAAACAAAAAAATTACGCAAGTTCACAAACTTAGGTTTCGTTTAATTAATTAAATGTCTGGATCTAACGTTACGTGCTGGTTAGAATTATAGACGAATTATTAATCTAAAACCTTTTTCTTTTCAAGCAACGTAACAAGTAACGTTCGGGGGTGTAGTTCCAAGGCATAGATTAAAAAATCTATGTCCAAAGCGACACATTTTAGCTGCGTCGTACAAGTACTGGTTGCGATTTAAAAAATGCCCCTTGTTTTAATTAAACAATTGTTTCCAACCACACCCCATTTACCACCCTTAATCGTGGTCTTAGGGGATTGACATTGTCTCTGTGGTATTATTAAGGGGTGAAAAACATAAATGTTTTATTAGATCCGCTCAAGCCTCAATATTAGGTTAAAAAAACCGATACAACAGAATACCGAACGATCCTGGAGGTCTTCGCACAGGCATCTTTTTTACAACGCATCTTAAGGAATTGATTTGTCCCACCAGATCAGCATAGCTTGTAAAACAAATTTTTGAATTCGCATTAATTAGATTTACTTTTACTCAAGGTGCCTACATACAAAATTTCATTTAAATATCTTAACAAATAAAAAAATGGGGATCGCGCAAATACAACAGTTGGGTTGCGCATGCGCAATTTCTTTTTATTCATCTGCATACTTACCTGAGGTTTAAGGAATATTTGCTAACACAGAAAACCGGACATTCATATGTTCTTTGTAACAAGAATTATAAAAGAAACCCTTTTTTGGAGGTTTGGGCAGTTTTTGGGATGTAACTTTTTGGTCCGTCTACGTAGCCGAAAAACAATAGCGACCATTTATTTTAATCTTACAAAATACATTTTATAGTTAACAAAAATGCATCAAATTCATGTGATAGGCATTGAGATAATAATGATCTTGGTGCATGTATAACGATTTTGACACGTTTTGATCAAAATCCATGTGTTCGTCAAAAACGCATCAAATTTATGTCTTGGGCATTGAGATTATGCTCTTAGTTCTTTCCCAACGATCATAAATATCGATTTTGACATGTCTTGACAAAAAAACCATGTGATATCTTCCATGTATTCCCAGAAAATTTAGAATTTTTTTAATTTTGAGAAACTTGGTAACCTTTTAAACATTCAGACTATAGTGAGTTTTTCTTAAAAATGCACATACAATTTTTACAATGTAGGTCATTATTCCTATATTCCCTATAAAAAAATGTAATTTACGAGTATTGTTGTACTTCTCCATCTCTAAACTACTCTTTTTTTTATTGCCTTTATTTTTATAGTAGGCTTTAAATATTTTCTTGGACGCCGGCGACTATTGTAATTATACCCCTTTACAAAATACGTTTTTCTGCACAACAAATTAATTCACTGAGAATAAAGTGCAAATATATAATTAAATTTATTGGACAGGTGCAGGTTTATTCATTTGTTACTTATATTTGCTATTATGGAAGTGTGGTGTGAATTGATGTTGTTTTAAAGTAAACATACATGTACACAATGCCCTTTTTTGAGAAGAACGCACTGTACCTATTTATAAGATTGTTGGTGCCTTCAAAATCATCAGTTCCTTCTCACAACTTTCACAATCTTTAGAATGTTATAATTTCAGAACCTTTAAACGATAGTACAATCACGCGAACGACCGTCTTGGATTTCACTTGTGGTTTAATTTGCGATTTGCGCAGTAGCGTAATTAGCGTTTGAATAGTCGGATTAGGTACCTACATAATCGGAACTTTGTTTCGCCGAGGTTTTTGTCATTTCTTTTATTAGCGGTTTGATTCGTGAATGCCCGCTCTCATTGGTTTGTTTAATTTTGCGGTTTCCCAGATCTGATTGACTTCATTGGAGTATTTCATGTTAATCGGATTTATTTCATTTTCGGTTAATTCTTTTTAAATCTTAGTTAAATACGCGTCCTTATTCGCGGATGCACGCTGTGAGTGATTGATTAATTTCGCGGTTTTTGCGGAATTTATTTAATTATTTTATTCAAATTGAAGTTTGATTATGGTTCTTCAGATAATTCCCAATCACATTCCCCGAGCAATGCAACTGTTAAAAAAAAATGATTTCCTTTATTGCGAGGCTGTAAGCAAAATGGTGAATAATTACATCTTTCTCTTGCTCATGGGCCAAAACCTCTCTTTTACGTAAGGTACATACGTGGTCTAAGCTTGTGAAAGTATGCATCCATCTATTACAAGTTTTGAGCCACGCAACGTTATGTTGGATCCCTGGGCATCAAAGCAGCAAGCGAAAGAAATTGCATCTTATGACAAGAAAAACTAAGAAAATCGCACAGAAAATTGGAAAATTGGAGAAAACTTAACGACTATTTAAACATGGCGCGTTTGACGATGCGACGGTAATTGGTTTTATGTCTTACTAACCTATCATAGCACATTTTATATCTGCGATACGCGGGCATAAAGTAACACTTTATGCGCTAGGGCATTAAGGTATCACCATAGTAACTCATTCATACTTAATGAGAACACTAACAAATATTTGCAGGTCATTGAAAATTAGAAACGTCAATTATTAATTGTCAATACCTACTAAATCACAAGATTGGCCTTATTTCGTATAGTTTCTGGAACTTCTTGCTCATTCACGATGAATTGGATTATTTAAAATTAGATACGTTTGACGTTTGGATGGTTTCAATCACATTAACAAATTCGAACCACGCATACTCGATCAAACATAATGAATTATTCTCGGAATTATTTTGTAAACGAATATTTACTTTGACGAAGAAAACTATTTGTAAAACATAAAATTTTCTATGTACCACGGGCATAAGCTGATGTTTATACTCTCGGTCGACTAAAAAGCTCTCGGGCCATAGGCCCTCGAGCTTTTTAACTTGTCGCCCTCGAGAATATAAACATCACTATTATGCCCTTAATACATAAATAACTATAACAGCTACATCGATCGGCAGTGGATCGGCATATAACCGTCAAAAAATTAATTTATTCATTTCATAGTGTGCTGTCAATTTGATCGGATAGTTTATCCAGATTTCAGAATTTAAATTAAAAAAATTAAAACACTACACAAAAATAGCAACAGACTATAAGCATAGAGTAAACAACGTTATTTACTCTATGCTATAAATCAATCAGAACACTCATACCGTTTGAATTTATGACGTGCTTTACCGAATGCTTCCTAACCTTATTGTTATTATTACACAGCTGGTAAGTTGTCCAAAGAAAATAAATTACGAACAACTAAATGTTCGAAGTGTCCTCCTTGACATTCTAAGCAATAAACTAACCAATACCGAAATTAAATTCGACATCGGTATTTTTAAAAATTAGGCCAGTAAATGACCGTTTTGGCGTGTAATTTTTCGCGCCTCGACGGATTTGCTTGAAAATTTGGATTTAGGTTCCTCTTCCGGAAATTGATAAATTGAGTCTAAGCAATTTTTGTTCTATAGAGTTTTTTCAATAGTATTTGAGTTATTTGCGAGTGAAAATGAATGTTAATTTTTCAACAAAAAAAACACGTTTTCAGACGGTTTTTCGCAAATAACTCTAAAAGTAAGTATTGTATTGAAAAAAGTATTCTTAGCAAAAATATAACTTATAAAAAAAACAAACAAAATGGTCTAATATGAAGTCTGTAGAAACAAAGTTGTAGCTCATGAAAAGTAGGTTCAAGTGTTTGAAAAAACCTTTCTTTTTGTTTTTAAGAAAAGTTCCTAGCATCAAAGCTAAGTGAGTTACGCTCAAAATAAAGTTGGTCCTTTTTTTTGGTAAAAAAAATCGAGGAAATCACCCCCTAATTAGCCCCCAATTGTAATTAAGCGTTACCGCTTTACAGTTTACATTATTGATGTATTGTTTATATGATCTGTAACTTGATGCGGTCATCCCCGCGATTACTGGAAAACTGCTTAACTTTCTTCAAATCTGCTATTGCCATCTTGCAGTGTAGTGTATGTATCGATATTCGGCAAAAAAAGGTTAAAAGATGTCAAAATCGCCACTTCTCTATTCAATGGAAAAACGTAGAAAAGCCTACCTAAGTAGCGAAAGCTTATAGTGCAGCGGAGAGCCGGCGCTAACTCGCTTATTTGGGGTAGTTTTTTTTTTCGGAGTAGAAAGAATTGGGACCCACACCATTTTGTTCAGAAATGTTTGAACCTTCAGAATCTCGCTTTACGACATTTTCCCGTGGTCCTGACAAAAGTTATAGGCCGCTAAAGTTGAACTTTACTCATTTTCGCGCGCGCGACTAGATCACCGAAAGTATTTATTTTTTCAGCAACTAAGCGATATACATCAATAATTCCTTTTGTAAATGAAAGTACATTTATAGCAGAATCTAAAGCATTCAATTTACCTACCTTGTTATGCACAGTTTTTAGAAAAATGACCGTCAATTTCCAAAATTATTGTAGCAGATGAAAAGTGCGCACTTTGAACTTTCATAACTTTTTATTTCACGATATCGATTTCCAATATTTATAGCTCATTCGATGCTCCAAAGCATTGTGATTATTTTATTTCCTATAACATTATCGCGAATTTTTCATAATAAAAAAGTTACGGTCATTTAAGTAAAAACCTACCGAGCTCGCCGAGTCGGGAGTCGCGAGTGAGACGGAGAGAGAAGGATAGTCAGCAGCGTTCGCGCAACAAGGAGCGATGCGTAAGAGGTTACTAAAAAATTTCTCTCCGAATAGTTTACCAAAACTAGCCATATAGGCCGTTTACAAATGCATTCCGCCGAGTTGCATTGTACAATCTCAAACAATTCATTACCTCCATGTATATCATCTGATTCATGGTAAAATATACAGGGTGTTACATATAAGCATGTAAAAAATTTGGGTGGTAACTGGTAAAGGGGACAAAAACAAGCATTTTTTCCAAATAAACCGAGGGTCCAACGTATTTCGTTTAGGAGCTACCCTCAAAAAAGTGGTAAAGTTTCCATTTGTCCTTTAATTTTTTTCTCAGCAACCATATAACAGTTACAGAGACTGGTGGTAAGTCTTTAAATAGGTTTTGCTGTATGCTCTTTCCGGTTTTGCAAATAATTTTTCAAAATTCCTACCACAAAAGGGCACACCCTCTAAATAGGGGTGCGAAAAAAATGTTGATTTCGACGAAAATTGGTATCTGGTGGTTTTTGAATATAAAAATCACGAATCTGAAATTAATTTTCGAAAATTCGAAAAAAATAATTCCACTGCAATTCTTGGCCGGACAACGAAAATGGAGAGAATTCCACGAAGTTTGTTGTGTAGGTACATACGGAACAAAATTGTCGAACAGTTTTTCTTAAGGTCATTTTCCAAACAAAAGTTTTACTCATTTGAAAATTGGTCTTTCGGGTCCGAAAATGTTCCCCGACAGTGGCATAACAAGTACAGTAAACGTCAATATTACACGTTCTGCTAATGGTGTCTACCTACATTTCACAAAAATTTGTCAAATAAAAAATCATAATTTTATCACAGCAAGCATTAATAACTTCGACATCAACGAGGAAACAGTCACAGAATAAGAATAAGTAGACCATATTCTGTGGAAGCAGACGAAAAAATTCAACGCACAGTCGTTTTTCAAAAGCGAGATACATCGGCAGAAGAAATCCAAATTCCTCGTTTACCTATCACTAGATAACGACTAGATAACTGACTTTAACAACCTAAGTACATGCTGATAATTCTAAGTCAGTTGCGGTATCTACTATTCAATATATATATACTGTATATTTCACCATGAATCAGCTGATATACATGGAGGTAATGAATTGTTTGAGATTTTACAATGCAACTCGGCGGAATGCATTTGTAAACGGCCTATATGGCTAGTTTTGGTAAACTATTCGGAGAGAAATTTTTTTGTAACCTCTTACGCATCGCTCCTTGTTGCGCGAACGTTGCTGACTATCCTTCCCTCTCCGTCTCACTCGCGACTCTCGACTCGGCGAGCTCGGTAGGTTTTTACTTAAATGACCGTAACTTTTTTATTATGAAAAATTCACGGAAATGTTATAGAAAGTAAAATAATCACAATGCTTTGGAGCATCGAATGAGCTATTAATATTGGAAATCGATATCGTGAAATAAAAAGTTATGATTGTTCAAAGTGCGCACTGTTCATCTGCTACACGAATTTTGGAAGTTGACGGTCATGTTTCTAAAAACTGTGCATAACAAGGTACGTAAATATGAATGCTTTAGATTCTGCTATAAATATACTTTCATTTTACAAAAGAAATTATTGATGTATATCGCTTAGTTGCTGAGAAAATAAATACTTTCGGTGGTCTAGTCGCGCGCGCGAAAATGAGTAAAGTTCAACTTTAGCGGCCTATAACTTTTGTCAGGACCACGGGAAAATGTCGTAAAGCGAGATTCTGAAGGTTCAAACGTTTCTGAACAAAATGGTGTGGGTCCCAATTCTTTCTACTCCGAAAAAATTTTTTGAACGATTTCGCGGGTCTCCGCTGCACTATTATGTTATGCATCCGTCTATGTGGTCCAATCTGCAAACGCGGATATCTCTCGGTTCTACGGAAATGTAACACTCTGTATACATAGCCCAAATGTATCCGTTAAAGAAAACATCCATGTATAATTACTTTTTGAGAAATGCAAATACATGAATGAGCACAAATGAAGAAAATATTCCATAATAAAGCTCTGAAAATGCAGATAAATAACTCGGTCAGTGACGAAAGTACGGTCGAATAAAATGATAACAGATTGTACGTTGTTTCCATAGCTGTCAATTTATTTGACAAATCGCAAAGGACAACACTTCCTTGGCAAGCCAATGCTCATTACCAAAACCCTGTGCATTATGTAATGCTGTACCTTAACCCTACCTATTTTATTTTCACGAGTAGATTATATCTGATTACTTCGTTCAAGCGGTAACGCATTAACGAACTTTGTGCCTAAATAGCATGTAAACTTTTTTTATGGCTTGTGCGGGTCGTAGTATGAATAAATTATGACAGAGATAGTACATAATTATCATTCTACTAAAGCATAATAAACCCTAAACATTGCTGTAAGCAGGGCGAATACAATTAAACAAAAACTTAGGGATTGCTTTTTATGCGTCGGAGTTCTTAGTAGAAAAATGTAGGTAGGTGTTCACCTTACTTTGTTATTTAAGAATGAAATTTGGAAAGAAACCAACCGAAAAGCTGTCAAGTAAATATTTTAGTGCACGGGTCGGTAGGTTACTGTTCAAAAGCTGTCTTCATTCTTATTGGGTTGTACGTTTGGATAAATAATGTGCGTTTCTCTATAGCGATTATTATTATAACAAGCATTTTTCATATACTCTTTGCGAGTAAGTGACAGTGTCATGCATTTGCTCTGTACCATAGAATTTGTGATTATAATTCTACGCTCTGTACCAATTTGTTAGCTCAAATGAACAACTCTGCACTCGAAATTATATTAGCCAATGCCACAGTACCGCATACATTTATGCACTTATTTGTAAGGGATCTCTAACTTGGTTCATGTATAGCTACCAGAGCAATATCCTCAGAATAGAATTTGAGATCTATAATTAAGTTGTTAATTTGTAATTTATTGTTTCTTCTTGTTTCAGGAGTTATAGTATGTAGTTATAGTATAGTATGTAGGAAGGTATATGACTTTCCCACCTTCGGTGTCGGGCTCTTTTGCCAAAATATGAAAATAACCGTTGTGAAACTAGCAGCCACGTTTTTACGTTGGTTCCATCAGTATACACCAATTTCATCATAAAATACACTCATTATTTAATAATTTTCTTCAATTTCTTCAATATGGAACCAGCAATTCTTCGAAACACCTGCGTCTTCGTTATCAGTGAAAACAAGCACTGAAATACAAGTTCAAATGAAACGAACTAACTCTGTGGTAATTTTGTAAATAATCCCCCAGATTTACTTAGTAAAATTGAAATATTTCTCATATACAGGATGTGCCGTCATTATTTTTGATCTTTAATTCGAAATAACGTCTACATGACGTTGCTGACATAGCAATATCTACACGTCATAATTGATGTACGTAGGAATTAATATGAGAAAATCTAAACAAATTTGCACTTGATTCATATTTTCACTAGCCGCGAAATTTGAAAGAAGTTGCAAGTTAATTTTTATTTACGTTAAACGTCAGTCGTTTTGTTGGCCATAAAATAATATGAAAACTTACTCATCACATTTACTAAAAAAAGACTCTATTCATGTAAAATCTGATTCCACGAAGAGAGCTCCTTCAAACAAGACCTATTATGTGAAAATCTGTTAACCTAAACCGAAGTGACATTCAATTCCTTAAAGAGATGTTCCCCTTCCCACACCCCTCATATTTTATGAGCTAGAGCAATATGTGCTGCATCAAAATGATGCAAAATTGATACAAGATTGCTATGCATGTATTTTTTATGCATGTTTGTGGGGATATATTTTAGAAAAAGTTATTTTTCTACTTAACCACGAATCGTACGCCCTCTAGCGGGGAAGCTAGAAACCGGCGATTTCTCTTAGCCCCTTTTGTTAACAAAATTTTTTCCCGAAGCGTGGCAATTAGCGGTTCCATAGATATGGTTTGTGACCATTATTAATGGGACACCCTGTACATTCGCAGCTTCTATCGAAATTTTAAAACAAAAACAGGTAAACTTAATTAAGAGCGCGGCTAGACAGCCGGACACCTTTAATTCATGGAAGGCTACTGGGGAGAACGCGGGATTACAACACATCTGCTTTAATTGAGGTACAGGTAAACTTCATTAATAGCGCGGCTACACAGCCGGACACCCTTAATTCACGAAAGGTAACGGGAGAAAGAGAGAGAGCGTGTTACAACCGCCACTCTGGTTTCAATAGAGGGACATGGAACTTATTGTCAGAGCGCGATCTACAATCGCTATACTCTAACCAGGGAACAGGAATGTGGTACTTAGGATCAGGGCAACGATTCTAAGACCCCCCCTTTCTGGTTCGGTTTCTGTTTATATAGTGTTTGGAAGGAAGTGGGAACTTGGGAAGGTAATGGTGATGGTAATTATACTGGTGGGAATGTCAACAAACATGACGTCTCCGAAACTAACGCCCTCTCCTGATAGAAATTTAGATTAATTCCAGATTCCTACAGGAGCCAAATTAGAAATTAATCCTATTAAATCATTATACAATCTGTTTTATTATCACAAATTACGTTACACTTCTGTGGTTTTATTTTTTAATTTAAATCTTAATATCTTTACGCGTATGTGATTGTTAACCCAGGTAGCACATAATCTTGGCATTAGAAAGGGGATATCTAGGCCCAATATAAATATGTTGGCGCAATATTGCATATCGTTTTCTATATTGGACCTACATGTTAAAATCTCTGTAAAATTCATATGGAACATCATCAATGTTACACCTATATATGACATATATTGTAAATCCAACATTTTAAAAGTTTATGTTGGATCAATATAGAATATCTAATATAATTCTATATAGATAATTCTGGTATGGGCGCAATCTGGAATAACCAATATAATGTTATATGGATATTTCTAATAATGGTTCAATATTGGTTTAACATTATGTAACCAACATTGTTTATATCGACGTTGTACATATATTGTTTAAATCAATGTACAAAAAAACTATATACGCGCAATGTTGGTCAGTCAATGTAGTCTCACACGTATATTTCCAATATTGGTTTAATATTGTATAGTCAATATGGTTATTATATCGATATTGTCGGTATTGGACCTATGTTCTTTTAATCGACATAGAACAAAACAATATTGGCACAATGTTGATCTAATGTTTGAATTCGATATCTTATTATATTGATATTATCGACATTGGGCCTATATTGTATCAATCAATATAGGAAAAAATATATGGGCACAATCTTGGGCCTTTATGTAATTAAAAACATGAGACAGCACTTTTAAGTATAGCATCATTTCGGAGAGTTTGCGCACCGCTGCATAAGCACGCCATTAAGCATATCTACCTACACCACGGTGACATACTTGTTTACGTGATCTGTGTGATTATGAATGCACTTCATTTCATTTTGTATTTGTAGATGTGCAAGTGTTAGTATTGTCAGCGAGTATTTGGTGACTTTCTTTATTAGTGCATCCTGTGAGAAACTGAGAATAAAGGGTAAGTACCTATTATATAGGTATTATCTTATAAGATTAAGTTTTTTGGTTTGGTAATGCTTGCATAAACATTAAGATGTAGGCACGAAGTAGATTTTGTGCTAATAACCAGATATTATGTCAATTTTCATAAGTAATTTTTTAATCTTTGATATTGTTTAGTTACAGTTAAGAATAAATTCCAAGCTGTTGGGTCTTGTGAGTGGGACTTTGGCATCATGCTGCAGAATAGGACGGGGGTCGCAAGGAAAGGGAAAAGTATAAATCATTAATTGTAACATCTTAGTTTTACATCATTTTCTTTCTTTACAGAATAAATTCGATATTCCGTTTTCCTACGCTTTTCAATTTACCTGTTATTTTATTATGTTGTACAGTTACATACGTAGAACCACTCTGGTTTAATATCCTCCAACAGTATTGATTCGGCCTTGTGTGAAAATATTGAATCAAGGTTTAATAGCTTTCAAATTCTATGTTGGTACAACAGAGATTACATTATTCGCCCAATATTTCCATTCTATATTGTGGTAATATAGTTCAACAATATTGGCCCATGTTTACAAAGCATTTGCATCCTATATTGGTCCGATGTAGGCTGCAATATTTCCCCGATATTGTAACTATGAGATCGGGCCAATGTAGTATAACAGTATTGGTTTTATATTGTAAGTGACATTGAACCAATATTGTTAACTATATTGGCCCAATTTTTAAAAGCGTTCACATTCTATGTTGGCGCAATATAAAAATACAATATGAAGTCAATGTTGCGCCAGTTTATAGCCATTATTGCTTCCATATTGCGTGCTACTTGGGAAGTGAAGTTGATAGAAAAAAAGTCTAAATTTTGCCTATTAAACTATAAAGCAACACAATTTCATAGATTATTCTAGCATTATGGACCGCGCGAGCATCGTGAATTCTAATGCCAAAATAAAGAAACTTTTTTCGAAACTTGTAGAAAATTAATACATTGCCCTTGCGAAAAAGTAAAAAAGAAAGAAAAAGAAGCAGGAATTTTTTATGCCATGCACGAATAAGGTACCTAACCGACGTTGTTAAATTAATGTACCGACAGAGTCTCGGTTCTAGTTATCGATCTTTTTAGTAATGCTAAATTTGATAGAATGTAATGAATGAATTTAATATTTATTTATAGTGTTGTGCAGTTACGAAAGACGAAATGAAAATGTTGACCTTATGTGTATGACAGGTAAAGCGTATTTTTGTGTTCCAAACTATGCGTAGGCATATTTTTATTCGGTACCGATATGAAATTATTTGACATCACAGATTTAATTTAGCACACATTTCCTTTTCAAATATTAAATCAGGGATGCTGCGCTGGGAACGAAATACTTACACCCAGAGGTAATGCGGATTTATGGCCGTAACTAACAACGACGGTTTATAGTTTTATGCGAGTTCGCAAATAACAGATATTTAAAAAGTATGTGCCGATAAAGGAACTTTTGTTTTACACCCCAATAAATTCAACGCGAACGTGCTATTAAAACCGATTAGAAGGAAAGTTTGTACATCTGCTGACACATCCTATTACTAAACTCAAAATCACTTTGCCTAAAAGTTTTCATCAATAATTTGTAACCCCAAATACTCGTAAGGCTGAAACGTGACGGGGAATCAATCCTTAATGTGTCGTACAAAATTTGTGAGAGTTTCATTTAAGATGGGCAGGGTTTTGTTTTACAAATGAATATCTTAACGGACTTCGAAGTTGTTCCTAGACATTTGCCATCTTTTAGAACTTTTAGAACGTACCAAACAGAAAATTGTTCTTTTATGGCCCTTTAACTTTGCTGACCTTTTCCTATAACAATGGCGTATACTTAAAACTTCCTGCACTGCATATACTTTTACTTGAACAGGTAGTCGTAAACAGAACTGCAATCAAAAAACAATGCCCCACTTGCTAGCATCAGTATTTATGCAACTCAGTTTCCGCCGAGGTTTCCGCCTTGCTGTCATACAGAGCGAACACTGGTTTAGTCTTTAAAGCCTCTTTGAGTCGCTGAAACGCCTCCTGTTACTGGTCGGCCCAGCTCCACGCCATGCCCTTTTTGGTGAGATCAGTCGTTCTTTTATAAACCGCTAAAAATATGATGCCAACCCCACTAACACCATGTACATTGGTGGGTGTAGGGAAGGACCTTACCGTCTGTACCTTCCGCAGTCCAGGTCGTCGAACATCTTTAGCACTGATTTCATGGCTCAACTCGCCCGCTTTTTCCGCTATGGGATGGTTCCTTTTGTTTATTTTTGAACTCCTCCACCTTGTTGCACTCGTTGCAGTCAGTGACTTTCCTTTTATATTCTTACCTCTGAAAATTGTGTACAAAATTGTGTACATGCACTGTATATATTTAATGGTGGGTTTCTATATTAGAGCGCCGGCTAGCCATATTTGGAATATTTAATTAGATAAATCAATGTTAATCTTATTATGGCCTGTAGGTATCTACATAAAGCTGACTCCCAGCAACCAAATCTAAATAAGTATTCCGTCAGTAGGTACTGAATTTGCGTTTTACAAAACTATGTCGATCAAGAAATGAAAATGGATTTATTTACGATAATACATACGAATGGTCCACATATAACAATTTACACATAGACAAATTCAAGTCAAATGGAATGAAATCGCAATTTTCTGGAATGACTCGACGTCTTGCTTTCCTGTTATTTCTGAGCTACGAAGTTCGAATCATTCTCGTGACTTTTGAGCCTGTTGAGACAATTATTAAAAAATGCGAGGAAAATTGTTTACAGTTCATTGCTTCACCCCCACATTCAAATTTGGGATGATTGGCCGGAGCGGTGCGCATAAATCAGATTTGAAGCTCGTTATACTTTATTGCAGTGGGTAAATATAAACCGTTCTACCATATCATCCCTTAATTATTACGTAAGATTGGCTATTATATATATTTCGGAACGAAACACAAAATTAATAAAATATAATTTTGTAAATGTCCCTGCATACTATGGCTTAGTAAATGTCTAGAAGAGAAATATTACAGTGCATAATTTCCGTAATAAATTTTTCAAATTTATTCGTCCGTGAAAATATACATACTACAATTTGTTAGTCACGCAACTGTCTGAAACTGTGAATTCCATTAAATCTACGATAAGTATAATATGCTATTTATTCACTTTATAAAAGTTATAATTATATTCATTTATGGTAATGTTTCTCCACATATTGTTGTACATTTATGTCGACCAACAGCCGAAACGATATAAGGCTTTATTTAAACAGATACTTTGAACTACATCCTGCGCTTCCTAATAAATTACTTTTGAGCGTGAACACATTTCCATTAAAAATGAGTACGTATTAGTGTGATAACACCCATTATTTTAGTTTGCTTAATTTCTTTTTATTCGTATGAATAGTATGAATAGGGCTACAGATGGCTCGTCTTTGTTTAAATTAATTTTTGGCCAAGTTAGATAAAAGTGCAATATTATTGCTTTGATTTAAATTGACGAGACATTTTGAGTCGATAAGATTTAGGTCCGTGAAGTTGGCAATGCCCATTTCACCAAACTTAAAATTGTTGTAACCATATTTTTGTGCTAATTTTGTGCTATTTATTGCTGATAAACAAAAATTTTGTGCTTTTGAATTTACCGAGTTATTCGAAAAAACAGATCGGTACGGCCAACTTCACTAAGCGATACCCATGTAATAATTTCGAAAACTTATACTAATTAATTTTGTGCTATTTATTGCCGATAAACAAAAATTTTATATTAGATAATATTTCATTTGAACCACATTTATGCAGTCTAATGTAATTTTAGTTATCATTCAATCCCCTTTGTCCCGATATTTTAATTTTGTCTTTGAATGGGAATTAATTGTTGGCATTTACTAAGTAGGTAGTTTTTAATTAAATATTATTTTCTTTTAGAAACATTTTCTATATCTTAAATTTATTGACATTCACAACAATGAACAGTCACAACTATAATTTAGTTAATAAATTGTGGTATCATCTGTAAGAGAAATTATTTCCTATGAATAAATATTTTATATACGAATATGATATTTCGTAAAAGTTTCCTCGTTTTTCCAGCTCTATTAAAAATTTTCAATGGGACTACGAAAAATCTTCAACGGCACACGGCCTGTAGCATTGTACCAAATTTCGAACTTCAACCCTTTCCGATATGTGTGCTACATAAAGACGTGACGTTAATAATGACATCGACGTAGTGTTGAATAGTAAAGTTGTTGAAAAAACAGCTATGACGATGTAGTACAGATATAAAAGATCCAATCTGTATGAGCTTGTCAACAAACACTTTCGATTAGGATATGCTGTCACCTGAACGTTTACTACAGTTTCTTTGTGCATTTTTTTCTGTCGTCGCATAGAATCTGTATCCGTTATCACCACTTTTTGGAACCATAAATCTTTTTTTAAAGAAGATGTAACTACTCTACTACTTAATAATGTGGTACCACAAACCAAAACAAATCGTTGGTTATGGCAGCATGCGGCTAGTCGTTCGTACTGTCTTGATTATACAAGTAATAGTTGCTCACTCAGTATTATAACCAAGATTATAGCAGAACATTATGTAATAATCGCCAATAAATAACCAAATCATTACTTAGGTAACGCTAAGTAAAGTTGGCCGTACCTATCTGTTTTTTCGAATAACTCGGTAAACAAAAGCACAACATTTTTGTTTATCGGCAATAAATAGCACAAAATTAATTAGTATAAGTTTTTCGAAATTATTACATGGGTATCGATCGCTTAGTGAAGTTGGCCGTACCCATCTGTTTTTTCGAATAACTCAGTAAATTCAAAAGCACAAAATTAATTAGTATAAGTTTTTCGAAATTGTTACATGGGTATGGCTTAGTGAAGTTGGCCGTACCCATCTGTTTTTTCGAATAACTCGGTAAATTCCAAAGCACAAAATTTTGGTTTATCGGCAATAAATAGCACAAAATTAGCACAAAATTAATTAGTATAAGTTTTTCGAAATTGTTACATGGGTATGGCTTAGTGAAGTTGGCCGTACCCATCTGGTTTTTCGAAAAACTCGGTAAATTCAAAAGCACAAAATTTTTGTTTATCAGCAATAAATAGCACAAAATTAGCACAAAATTAATTAGTATAAGTTTTTCGAAATTGTTACATGGGTATGGCTTAGTGAAGTTGGCCGTACCCATCTGTTTTTTCGAATAACTCGATAAATTCCAAAGCACAAAATTTTGGTTTATCGGCAATAAATAGCACAAAATTAGCACAAAATTAATTAGTATAAGTTTTTCGAAATTATTACATGGGTATCGCTTAGTGAAGTTGGCCGTACCCGTCTGTTTTTTCGAATAACTCGGTAAACTCAAAAGCACAAAATTTTTGTTTATCAGCAATAAATAGCACAAAATTAGCACAAAAATATGGTTACAACAATTTTAAGTTTGGTGAAATGGGCATTGCCAACTTCACGGACCTATAAGATTTGCAGGTCTTAATGTTTAGTTTATTTGTTAAGCATTATTTTTGTATAAAATCTACAGATGTGTTAAAAGTCAATGGGTTTGGATAAGACAATAATTTATTAATAACAGTTTGATTACGTTGATGTGTTCTCTTTTCGTTAAAAGTAAGTGTTTCGCTTTCAGACAAACCACTAGACTTAATCATTAAGTTCAACAAAGCCAGTTCGTGTTATCAAGATTAAGTGCAATAGAAAAGAAGTGAAATTTTTGAAGCTGCCAGTGAGTGTTTCTTTAGTTCATTGTGCGTCGGAATATCGACTAGTTATTGGATTATTTCAAAACTGTAATTAATTGTCTATCGATCGCTTGCGTGCGTGGTATGTGTAGGCTGTGAAAGCATCTTTCTCTCTTTCAGCTTTGTTAATATGTATGCAGCCAGAATAAATGTCATTTTATTTGTCAATGAACAATAAATTTTAATAATTTTAATAAATTTTACGACCCAGTTTTCATGTTAAATTTGATATTCGTGCCGACTAGCTGTTACTCAACATTTGTTTAAATAATTCATTGGAGTTGTTGAAAGTGATCAAGGCTGTTGAGATTCCTAAAGTAATAAAAGAAAGCCTTTATCGTTATTTTTTCATTGTTTTCATTCATAGTCAAGTTTATTTAATTAAACTGACTGGACAGGTGTTTTGTGGATGAACGAGTGACCGTTTGCCATTGCACACAACAATATGCAATTTTAATCATGAATTCATACATTTTTATTTGCCATGAATTAAAGAAAGTCTTTAGTCTGAAAAAGCAAGTGATTTTTAAACCTTCAGGTAAGAAAAACAAGGATAATTTTTCCTGAAATGGCTGTTTGAGTATTATTCGTTTAACCGATTCAGCTAGCGGCGAGGTAATTTAACATTACGTCACTTTTCAGATCGATACTAATAAACATTTTACCCATTTTTGCTATTTTTATGGAACGTTTTCTGCTGACAGAATCGAAATATTTTCCGTGTAACGTTGGGGTTGACGTTGCTGTAGATATGACTCATCCAGCCGTTCCAATCGTCCATTAAGAATACCTTCCTACCACCGGTAGATGTGTTTAACATTTTTAAAATTCAATTGTAAATTTAAATCTATCTACAGTGATTCTATACAAGGCAGTGTGTCTCATTTTTGATTTGTTGTTGAATCACGTGGTACCCGGCAGCCATTTTGTGGCAAACTTTCAAATTATTTCTAAATGTCATGTATTCCCTTTTTGTTTCCTTAAGTCGTGTAAGTATATTTATTAGTTGCAACTTTTAGTTATTAGTTTTGTAATGTGTTGTGAAGTTCCATGTGAAAAAGACAAATTACTACTATGACACCGATAGTTTTTTTAACATACCGGGTGGTGCACGGTAACTAGGAACATAGGGATTTAACATGGGAAATGTGTTTTATGCAATATCCTGCCCTCCTGTACATTTTACACAAAAAACTGTAGAGTTTAAAGTTGTCCAGAATTAAAAGGTGCATACAAACCTCTTTTTACGTGTTTTATTAAGTTTTTGGTATACCCGAAAATTTAAAAATAAATTTCAATATTTCTGTTATAGATATTCATAAAACAACAAAAGTCATGGCTATTGCTACTAATAACAGAACTGTTGAGATTTATTTTTAAATTTGCGGGTATACCAAAAAATTAATAAAACATGTAAAAACAGTTTTGTATGCACCTTTTAATTCTGAACAACTCTACAGTTTTTTTCTGTAAAATGTACAGGAGGGCAGGATATTGCATAAAACTAATTTCCCATGATAAATCCTAATTAATAAATGTTCCTACTTACCGTGCACGACACGGTATACGCATAATTGGAGGTGCATATCATTCTAGTTTAAGATTCCGAAAGAATTATATTATAACGATATCATACCTAGAAAAAGAAATATGGTGATGTAAAGATAGAACGCGGATTTACTATCTCCGTTTTATCTTTAAACTTTATAATTAATTACTTCCAGTGTTCCTAAAAATTAACAAACACTATAATTTAACTGCATGTATCATGGACCAACTCTCATTGAAATTTTGTGGCTCTATGTTAAAGGGATGCGGAGTGAAAAAAATAAATAGTGGAGCCGCGCACGGATTTCCCATAAGCCGTAATGTATTTAGTGTGTTCCGAACTGACTCCTACGGTCACGTGACTTTTTCGAGCGCTCCGGCCTGTAAGTATTGTAGGCCTCGATACCCTCGATAGAGTCTTTCTATATCTATCTAGTGACCGTTGCGCCATCTGCGTATTTCTCATTGTGGTTAGATCAATTTCATCGATGTTGTTTCATAATTTCTTATTATTCCGCTAGAGGTCATCCGATTGTACCTTTCTATATTTTTCCCTCTTTCTTGATATTTCCGATCTATCGCGTGCGCCTAGCTTGTTCCTTTAAAGAAAATCAAGCTGTCGTGGTGTTCATTTGTAAAATTTTACTACGCCTTTACTTTATTTGGCTTATGTCTACCTAAAAAGGGATTTGTATCGGCTATTGTAATATGTTGCTGAGTTTTTATCTTTCTGGTGTAGTAGTTGATTTGCGCTATTGAATACGCTTTCGCGGATTTATATTCACAAGTGAGGTATATACTACCTAGAGGGGTTTGTCATCTCTGCTCCTTCTCTCTTCATTCTCTTTTCTTCCTGTTACTTCGTTGTTAGTCACCCGAGTATTACTACTTTCATCGAGAGCCGTTGTCGAATATTTACCTACCCCAAATTTGGATTGCATCGCTATTTGGAAAAATTATCTGACCGCCATCTTAAGATAGTCGTCTTCAGATGATATTGTTCTACTAATCTACATACGAATTGATTACACCTGAAGACCTGAATTACTCTGCCTGATTTGTAACTGCAAGTATTATATTGCTGTGTGCACTGATCCGTAGGCCAGAAAGGCTGTACACAAAACACCAAAACAAAAACCTACCTAACTCTTTACCTTTTATTATGATCACGGCACATAACTTCTCCCCAATACAGAGAAGAGATTCGACTCTGCTCTCAGACCTGTTAACTTCTAAACAGACTGATAGTGGGTCAAATCAAATACCTTAAACTCCAAACTGAACTGCAAAATTTTGAATAAATAAAATCGACCTTGGGCATGCATCCAGAAAAACACAGGTTAGAAATGAAGTCGTGAATTAAACACACGGAAATTAATGTGAAACTGACAAAATTGCGATTTAATCGTAACACACAAAAGGAGAATGGTACAAAGACACACACAATTATTACAAATAGACTAAAACTTTACGACAATCCTCTAGCCGGTAAGAAAAAAAATACTTTGGCGTTGTATACTATGCACGAACAAACGTAGAAAAATAAGTAGCCGCGAATTCGGCTTCCGGCTTTACAAACGATACTTCTTCAATCTTCAATCGCACATTGAACGAAAACTTTCGATGCTGGCTGTGGCTTCAAATGAATGATAAAATGGCCGTAATTCAACATGGCAAAAAGCCGAATTAAAAATTTCAATTAAACGTGGTTCTGCGTAAACTGTGGCTAAAAGTGACGCTTTTCTTGTTTACGTCCTATTTAAGGCGAATCCCTTCTTACGCTAATACAAATTACAACAACCAATCATACACCGTTGAAAACAAAGAGACAAACAAAACTATTCTAGCAACGCACGTTCTTAGGTCAATTAAAATAAGCATTTAAATTTGATAACATCAAGACCCAAAATTCCCAGAACTTCTACGTTTAAATAAAATGTAAACAAAAACATTGAAGCCAAATTATTACAGATTAATATTAATACCCAAATTCTGTATGGCGTAGATATTGTAATCGTAAGTAATTAGTGATCATTCTTCTAATATTTAATTTATTCTTTGCAGCCTATAAAAGATCAAAGTCGTCAAATTAAATATACTTGTAAATAAGAATCGTAATTAGGAGCATCCTAAATTATCTATTAGAGCCGCCCAAAAACTAAAGTATGTATTGCCCATGAAGTAAACGTAATATTAATTTTCTTAAATGTAGGGCTTTAACAGTTTGATCTTCTTATCAACCCATTCATGCAGTCCAGGGGTTTCATCCTGCAAGCTACCGTCATCATTTCCAAAAAGCGTAATTAAGGAGGGTAATTGCAAGTTGTATCAGCCATATCAGTTTCGCATAAAGGCCTTGCAGCGCCTTATCGGAGGAGGTCAGCCATTCCCGTTTAGCGTACCTGGAAACATCAAAACAGATAAGCCAATACTTTTCCACAATCCATATCACTTACGTTATTGTTAGACATGATAATTTTAATTACAAATCGGCGTCCATCCTGCAAGTAGAAAAAAAAGGAATCTTATTTATATGTGTGATGTTATCACTGTGATATTTATAATTTCGGTGAGAGTGAATGATCATTCGCTAAAGGTACCTATAAAGAATTATAATTAACCAAATAATTACTGTAAATACTTACCGTTGTCTATTAACTGCAGTATACTTATCTCTCATGCTAGTTGTAGGGTTGATGTTTTATTGTCTTGCCCGATTTACCTGCCGATTGGGTAATCACTAAGCAGACATCAGGCAGGTTGGCGCCCAAATTAAAACCCCGGAGAACCCCAACCCACCAGACCCAGTTCCCGCTTATCTTGAGCACCGGCACATCCTTACAACCCCCATTAAAAGGTTATAAATTTCTTCAGCTTTTAAGTAGGTAATTTTCCTCAAAGGGCATTTAATATGTGTCTGGTCCAGACGGTCCACTTGCCCTATATAAGTACCCTTTTCCGACACTTCTTTTTCGAGATATTCTTTTCCAACTCGCCAATCCCGTGATCCATTTGCATGGACGTTTTTTCCAGACGCTCTACCCTTTGCCATCCTCCGACACTGATACTCCAATATGAGTATTTATAACACATCACGATAAGGGGTTGAGGAGGAGGAATGTGGTTGGTGGTTGGTAGTTGGTAGGATGAATTCCTTTCGTTGTGACCTTTCAGTAGAGTAGAATCAGGGTTAAGTGCCCCGCTCCCCCCCCCCATTCTATTCCAAATTTTAACAAGAGTAGGAGCGAAGTTCTTTTGGCTGATACCTTTTGTGGTGTATGCAACTAATCATACACTAAAGTATTGTAATGTCTATGTACATATTGTATCAATGTTCAATTAGTCCAGTCAAATTGGCGCAATTTTGGACAAATAAAAACATTAATTGGTAAAGATCTGAATTTTGGTATACACATTTATTGGGACTTTCTATTGAACATACTAAAAGTCCCTGTCAAAATCTGTTGCGCTCGAGACGCCATCTTGGAAAAACGGTACACTTTTCCAATTTTTTGCCCATGTCTCGGAAATTATTACTGACACGAAGAAATAGTTTACATGAAAAATATAGTTTACTAAATTCCCTATAAAAAAGAGTATTTACATTTTTTTTGTATCTCCAGTACTTTAGCTGTAATCTCACGTTGAATACGTCAGAACGCGTTTAGGCCCCGTATCGTAGTTATAGAAGGAGGCGAAATGATTTCTTAAGCTGAAGAACGCCCTTATCTGCATAAGTATAACGTGTCTGCTAGTGAGAGATAATAGCCAGGTTGCGGACAGCATTTTCCGTTATGTTAGACGGCCATTTTTTCTTATAACATAAGAAATATAAATTTTTGTAGAAATAATTTACGGTATGAGGGCTTTTTGTACGATATATTTATAAATAGCGGAACCAATGAAAATGAAGTTCTTATAATGTGTCACTGCGCAGTACGTAATCACTCATAAATAACATTTTCCTGCTAACCTACAATTGTGCAGTGTTTATGTTGGCGGTAGTTCTTTTCTTTTTGTTTAAGAGCATAGCAGTGAACTTTGGACATTTTAACACAATGTAAAATAAAAGTGAGGTTAAGACTCCTTCAAACTTATAAGCAAAATTGAACACGCCCAGCACACACCGCAACTTAACTTTGCTATAAAAATGTTTTATACTTATAAACTTATATTATAAGGAAAAATGGCCGTCTAACATAACGGAAAATGCTGTCCGCAACCTGGCTATTAAAACCGACATCGTTATCAGACCTTCAGAATTACCTTGACCCTGTTCGGACACTGAAGGCTCCCAGTCCACACTCAGTGCTCACATTGAAGATGAAAGTTCTATTGAGAGAGCGTTTTATGAGAAACCTTATTAAACGTGTCTCATACCAAGCCTGAGTGCGACGACTTCGCACATATAAGAAATACTGGTAGAATTTTCAATGAATTTAATGATTTGTAAAAAGTTGTAAAAAATATCTGCGCCACTGTTTCGAGAACTCAGGATACTTGATTCCCTATTCGATGTCGGATTATAGCTAAAGTATTGGATATACAAAAAAATGTTAATATGCTTTTTATGGGCAATTTAATAAACTATATTTTTTATCTGAACTATTTTTCCGTATCAATAATTGTTGCCGATATATAGGCAAGAAACTGAAGTAGTGCTCCTTTTTTCCAGGATGGCGCCTCGAGCGCAACAGATTTTGACGGGGACTTTTAGTATGTTCAATAGGGAACACTAATGAACATGTGTACCAAAATTCAGATCTTTACCGATTAATGTTTTTATTTTTTCTTATTTGACTGGACTAAATGTGAATAATCCAGTTCGTATTTGACTATTAAAGAGACATGACATGGCGCAGTCACGAACCTAAATTTAATTGATAAATCAAGTTATATGAATGAAAATTGAAGCAGAGAAATTAAAAATGGACTCAAATGAAAAACTACGACCTATGAAATTAAGTGGAAACCTAGCCGAAAATTGGAAAAGTTGGATACAGCGATTCGAAATATATTCAACAGCAACAGAGTTAGATGGCAAGGACCAGAAGATCCAATGCGCACAAATGCTTCATCACATGGGTGAGGACGCCATTAACATTTTCAACAGTTTCACGTTTGCAGATAACGAGAAAAATAAAATTGCCTCCCTCAAGGAAAAGTTCGCAAATTACTTTGTTCCAAAAACAAATGTCACGTATGAACGCTACAAATTTTTTACTTCGAGACAAAATGAGGAACCGCTGGAACAATTCATCACAAATCTGAAAAACCAAGCTCAACTATGCAATTTGGGTGAAGAGGCATTAAGGAACGAATTAATAAAAACTATGTTAATAATTGGAATCAAGGACGAAGCTGTCAGGGAAAAACTACTACAAAAGGAAGACTTGACATTAGACAAGGCCATTGAATGTTGTATCGTAACGGAGAGTTCCCGCCAACAACTTCGAGACATGAAACAAAATACATCGTCACAGTCCCAAGGAGTGAACGAGATCGACAGCATTAGAAGGACCACAAGAACAATGGAATCAAACTCACGTGCCAATAAGGAGACGAAGTCACGGTTTGATAACAAAGACCAATTTAAAAAAGTAAGTAATTGTACAAGATGTGGTAAAAATCACTCAATTAATAACTGTTCTGCTTATGGTGCCTTATGCAATAATTGCAAAAAACCAAATCATTTTGCAAATGTCTGTAAATATAAATCACATAGAAATAGGAAAATAAATGAAATTGTTGATCATGATAATTACGAACAAAGTCTGTTGATAAATGAAATTAGTAACAATTCAAAAATTAATAATTGTACTATAGAACTGATTGTAAATAACAAAGTCAATGTGTTTGTCAATTTTAAAGTGGACACTGGTGCTAATGCAAACATAATTTCACTAGACCAATTGAAAAGTATTGAATTTAATGAAAAAAGCATTCAAAGATCGCATGAAATTTTATTAACTTTTACAGGTCAGAAAATTCCGATTGTAGGTAAATGCTATTTACATCTTAGACTAAAAGACAAATTAATTAAAAATGTTGAATTCCATATTCACAAAGGCAATGGGTCGATTATTGGTATAAACGCTTGTGTTGAGTTAGACATAATCAAATTTCACGAGGAGGTTAAATTAAAAGAAATTTATGCCATAAATAAAAATTGTAATTCAGGATACGAAAAGCTAATTAACGATAATTCAAATTTATTTAAAGGAATAGGGAAAGTAGGGATACCCTACCACATTGAACTAAATGAAAATGCAATGCCAGTTGTTAAGCCTATCAGAAATGTACCTTTTGCGATTCAAGAACAATTTAAAAAACACTTGAACGAATTGTTAAATTTAAAAATAATCGAACGAGTTGAAGGAAGTTCTGAGTGGGTAAATTCCTACGTCATTGTAAGGAAAAATAACGGTTCTCTACGAATTTGCCTTGATCCAAAAAACTTAAATGAGTCCATCAAAGATTCAAAATATAAATTAACAAGTTTAGACGACATAATTTCAAACATTAATGGTTCCACAGTTTTTACACTATTAGATGCTACAAGTGGTTTTTGGAATATACCTCTTGATAAGGAGTCAAGTAAACTATGCACATTTGCAACGCCTTTTGGCAGGTACAAGTTTTTAAGAATGCCTTTCGGTATAAAAACCGCTAGTGAAGTATTTCAGGAACGATTCCAAGAAATATTCGCGGACAACGGAGTGCAGGTATACATTGATGATATTTTAGTGCATGGTAAAGACAAACAGGAACATGACGAGCGTCTAAAAAACGTGTTCAGAAAAGCACATGAGCAAAATGTAAAATTTAACTTAAGTAAGTGTAGATTTGGAGTAGGGGAAATTAAATACTTAGGGTATAAATTCTCGAGTGAAGGGATAATGATAGATGAAGAAAAAATTGATGCTATAAAAAATATGCCTCAACCTAAAAATAAAAAAGACATACAAAGATTCCTAGGTTTTATCACGTATGTTGGTAGATTCATAGAAAATTTGTCAGAAAAAACTCAACCACTTAGGGAAATTATCAAACAAGAAAATTTATTTGAATGGGGCGAACCACAAAATAAAGCATTTGTAGAATTAAAAAATTTAGTAATCAAAGAACCTATACTGAGATATTATAATCCTAAAAAACCAATTACATGATCGGTAGATGCATCAAAATCCGGTTTAGGTGCAGTACTATTACAAGATAACCAACCTTGTGCATATGCATCACGTACTATGACAACAACACAACAGAACTATGCTCAGATCGAAAAAGAATTATTAGCTATTGTATTTGGTGTAAACAAATTCCATCAGTACGTTTACGGAACTAAATTCATAGTAGAAACGGATCACAAACCGTTAATAGCAATTTTCAAAAAACCATTAAATGCGTGCCCTGCAAGACTTCAACGTATGTTATTATCCTTACAAAAATATCAGATTCACCTAATCTACAAACCAGGAAAAGATCTGATAATTGCAGACACTTTGTCACGTGCTAATTCAAGTAAGACATTTGATGATAATTTAGATCTTGAAGCTCAGGTATGCTTAATTCAAAAGAAATTAATAATAACTGATAATCGGGTAGCACAGTTAGTAAAAGAAGTCAGTAAAGATGAAGAACTTCAATCAATTAAAAAATATGTAGTAAACGGTTGGCCAAGTATTAGTAAAATTCCAAGTAATATAAATCCGTATCATAAATTAAAAGCCGAAATAACGCTAGGTACCAACGGTTTAATTTATATGTCACAGAGAGTCATTATTCCGCAATCGTGGAGAAGCAAAATCCTAGACGACATACACACAGGTCACTTAGGTATAAACAAATGCATTTCTCGTGCAAAATCATCTGTTTATTGGCCTAACATGAACTCGCACATTGAAACTCTTGTAAATAAATGCGAGATGTGTAATAGACATGCGAACTCAAATAAACGAGAACCGATGATTTCACACGAAATAATTAAAAAACCATGGCAAAAAGTGGGCATTGACTTATATGAAGTATCTGGAAAAATTTATCTAATTGTAGTAGACTACTACTCAAAATTTCCAGAAATCTCGAATCTTCATAAAAACTTAACATCTAGTAACATAATTAACAAATTAAAAGCAATTTTTGCAAGACATGGAATCCCAAAAATAGTCGTTTCCGACAGTGCAAAACAATTCACAGGCATTGAATTTCAAAATTTTAGTAAACAGTGGAATTTTTTATCAATAACATCCTCTCCGCATCACCAACAGTCAAATGTACAAACGGAGAGAACCATTCAAACAATAAAAAAATTAATTAAGAAATCAACTGAAAATAATGAAGATATTTATCTAGCATTATTATAGCTTTCCGTAACACTCCTGTTTACAATTGTTATACACCATCTCAAATTTTAATGTCCCGATACCTCAGAGACAACTTGTTAATAATTGATTCAAAGTTAAATCCAAAATTAATTAACAACACAAAACTTAATCAGAAAATTAGTAATTCTCAATCGTACAACAAAAAGCAATATGATAGTAAAGGTGTAAGACCGAGACAAGATTTTAAAATCGGCACAGCCGTTTGGTATCAATTAAAACCCAAAAGCCTATGGAAAAGGGTAAAATAGTAGACAAACCTAGTAATACAACTTACAAAGTGCAGACATTAGATGGTAAGGTGTTAATTAGAAATAGATTTTATATTAGACAATGTCACACAAATAATGTAGAAAATAAGGATAAGTATTATTCAAATTTTGTATATGAATTTGATGATGACAATTTAGATTCACATCAAAATGTAATTAGTAATAAGGATAGCGATCATTCTAAACCAAGTGTAAGTGCAAGTGCGAGAGAAGCAAAAGACAAATTAGACTACCACCCGCTCTAAATGATTATGTTCTTTATAAATAAGGGAGATGTGGTGTATGCAACTAATCATACACTAAAGTATTGTAATGTCTATGTACATATTGTATCAATGTTCAATGTGAATAATCCAGTTCGTATTTGACTATTAAAGAGACATGACACCTTTAATTAGAATATTATCATACCATACCATCATGCCGATTTTTTAACACCCCCCCTTCTGATCGCCAAAAAGAGTCACGGAGAAAGGTTATAGTTTGTAGAAACCAATTTCTTTCGGTGAGGCCTTTCATTAGAAGCCCTCATCTTCCTATAAACTTTATTTTCAATAACTGAAGAAAGTTGAATCTTAAGGTCCAGTTGGATTCTGAAACGCTGCAAAATCTCAACACTGATTTATCAAAATCTTGAAGTACCGGAAATCCGTAATTCTAATGAAACAACACTATTAAATTTCATTGAACGACAAAACAGATTTTATCTTGATTTCCTTTACTTTTAATGGAATTCAAATTGACACATCATTTTCTGTGATCGCATACAAAAGAAATCATCATTATCACACACGCATTGTAGTAACACAGTGACATATATAAAATTAAAATAAACATTTTTACAGAACAAACAAATATTCTGAAGGCAGAGCTTCATTGAAACATTTTACCTCGTTACAAACGGTCGAATACAGAAAAAATAAGTGTGCAGATGCGATAAACGACAAAAAATCACTTTTCACATAATGGTACAACCGTGTTCACAAACCCGCTTCTTTTTTTTAAATCACCAGTAATGGTTCTATAACGATTGACAATGTTGAAATGGCAGCTAGGGTACAAACTTTAAAATTGTCGAAACACCTCCTCTTGTATAATTTTTAACTAAATCCGTGAACACTAACTTTAGACAGCAATCGGAATAGTTATTTACCTAACAAGTTCGGTAAGTTAATTTTCCCACATGAGCACTTTGTTTGCAGCACGACCGTAGGGAGTGCTGCATTTAGTGCGAATGCGGGAAAATTCTTTTTGTACTCATTGAATGGAAAGATAATGTTTCCAAGCATCCTCGATGCACGGGAAAACGACTTTCCCGCATCGCGGTGTTTTTTAGTTTCCGCTGGAGAGAAGGGGTTATGCGCGTTCTTCGGTTGGTAGTACTTATTGAAGGAAACGAACGTCATGTCATGGTTAACTGTCATCTGCTGTAAAATCAATTAAACCGTTGGTTGAGGGTATTTAGTGCGATTAATCGGAAACAGACGTACAGTAAGTTTTACGTAAATATATAAACAAGAACTTATAACGCAATCAAATTATTTTTCAGAATTGGAACTCAAGAAAAAGTAAAATTTATTGTTAAAACGTCTTAAAATGTGACCAGTGATATTCTGCAACTATTCGCATAGGTAGTTTAAGAAAGCACATATTAACACACACAAAGCTTCCAAGGATTTTAAATGTAACGAGTGTATTTACGCAACTCAAGAGAAATCAAATTTGAGAACACATTTGTTCACACATGTCTTCTGGGAATATTACATACGATCAGTACACTTACGCGACCAATAAGAGCACTCTATTCAAAGCATATTTGTTAACATTGAAGACTTCCAAGGATATTCAGTGCAAACGATGCAATGCCGTGACCAGTAGTAGCACTCATTGCAAAGGCAAAATATGTATTAACCAAAGATGTGGAAGTTTTAAATGTGACCAGTGCAATTAAAAGTGGGTAGTTACAAAATTATGTTACCAACCAAACATATGATTGTGTTACCAACTCATGATTTAAAAAAAACTAATTTACAAAACTATTAATTTTGACCTTTTTTTACGCAATTCGTTACAAAAAATATTGTACCTAACTCTTTCGGAAAGAATTTTCCCGCATTCGCACTAAATGCAGCACTCCCTACGGTCGTGCTGCAAACAAAGTGCTCATGCGGGAAAATTAACTTACCGAACTTGTTAGGTAAATAACTATTCCGAAAGAGTTAGGTACAATATTTTTTGTAACGAATTGCGTAAAAAAAGGTCAAAATTAATAAAGTTTTGTAAATTAGCTTTTTTTTAATCATGAGTTGGTAACACAATCATATGTTTGGTTGGTATCATAATTTTGTAACTTACCCACTTTTAATAATGCACTGGTCACATTTAAAACTTCCACATCTTTGGTTAATACATATTTTGCCTTTGCAATGAGTGCTACTACTGGTACGGCATTGCATCGTTTGCACTGAATATCTTGAGTTGCGTAAATACACTCGTTACATTTAAAATTCTTGGAAGCTTTGTGTGTGTTAATATGTGCTTTCTTAAACTGCATATGCGAATAGTTGCAGAATATCACTGGTCACATTTTAAGACGTTTTAACAGTAAATTTTACTTTTTTTTGAGTTCCAATTCTGAAAAATAATTTGATTGCGTTATAAGTTCTTGTTTATATATTTACGTAAAACTTAGTGTACGTCTGTTTCCGATTAATTGCACTAAATACCCTCAACCAACGGTTTAATTGATTTTACAGCAGATGACAGTTAACCATGACATGACGTTCGTTGACTTCAATAAGTGTTACCAACCGAAGAACGCGCATAACCCCTTCTCTCCAGCGGAAACTAAAAAACACCGCGATGCGGGAAAGTCGTTTTCCCGTGCATCGAGGATGCTTGGAAACATTATCTTTCCATTCAATGAGTACAAAAAACTATTTTTCTACTACTACTTTAGAATCGCTTCATACTTGCCATACTTTTAACAACAGAATGTCGCCTATTCTGTTATACTGAAGTGGAATAATTTCATTCTAACTCTTGTGATGGAATGAGCACATGTGGCGACATCTATTAATGATATCCAAATCACAATTCATAAACTGTCAAAATTTTAATTAAACTTACGCCAGTTATTTTGAATTTTAATTGCCTGTAGCGCAAATTAGCAGCAGTGGTGGTCCAATGCAATTTTCAAATACTCCCCCGGAAATCACCGCGGCAGCAGAAAAGAAAATCAAAAGCAGTGTAGGGACAAATCTTTGGAGCGGGGGATGAGGAAAAAACACACTTATTTTCAGAAAACGTAGTGTTGGCTTATATTATCACAGGCAATTAAAGCATCTACAACATTGTGCAAAACGTATCCCATGTTACGATCTAAATTACTTTTGAACAATAATGTCGACACAAGCAGCTACGCTAAGTTGCAGGCCCTTTTAAAAAGCAATCCAATCCTCATCAGATCCCGAAACACTTAGCGTTTTGTTCACAAGTCTTATCTTGAGGTCCACTCACAACAGCTTAAGCCACGTGTTTATCTTGAGGTCCATTCCTAAGAACATAAGCCACGAGTAGCTATACCTACCTACAACCAAACGTGTGAAGTTGCATATCGCTACAATTAATATACCTCACAGCACTATACGAAAAGAACATCCAAACAGGTAACAATAAGTCGTTGGTGATCCAGGACCAGAACAGATTTCCTCAGTAGGCATTACCTTGGGGAGCGTGAAAACTAACCTAAAAAGTAAAATGTAATGCCAACTAAAATGTTACGCTTGTCTATACTTACATACAAATGGGAGTAGTGTTAACATGTGCACATTTACCAAATGTCTACTTTAACCGTAATATGTACATTTTCGATTACTAAACACGTCTGTGCTAAACAGAAATACAACGAACAAACCTTTGACATTTCTTTCGCATGTGTAGTGAATCGTTCGTTCTGGGTCATTTAGACTAATGAGAGTCGCTCAAATGCCACATGGATTTGTTATACCTACCCACAGCATACAGAACTATTAGTGGATTGTCTACCACTAACTCTGGTCGGAATTTTACATATTTCGCAACAATTCGTTGTAGTAGTAGAAAAAATTATGTCTATGACTTGTAAGGAATAGGTATTCAACGATCGTGAAACCGTCACACTCGCCTTCGGCTCGTGTGACGAACTTTTCACTCGCGCGGAATACACCTTATTCCATACTCGTTATAGAATATACTATTCTGTGTCACTTCTTCTTAAGTAATTGAGAAACCAAGACTTCGAAATACCAGCTGACTGCCGGAAAAATGCGTATTTGACATTTATACGCAACGGACTGTGATGTACGCTAAGTCAAATGGCGCGAGACCACCGCTCACATCATCGGCGCGCTAACATTTTTAAGTCCTGACCGTCTCCGTCCATATTCGGTAAGGACCGACGAAATGCACTTGTTTATCTACAAATGTTTCGTAGCGGTAGCCTGTAATTTGTAGCGATATTAACTAAGAAATTCAAACACAAACAGAACGTCTAACGATCAACAACCAAAGTCAAATTTATTATATCTATTTACATGTCATACCTGCGCTCTAATCTAAAGACATCAAAAACTGAATGTTCACGCTATCTAGCGGTCATTCATAAAGTATAGAAATAAATAAATACAGTTTGTAATTGAACAACAAACTTTGCACATATTCTCTAGCATATCTAAGTAAATTAAATTTTACTTTGACAAAGTCTTCTTATCAAAAATCTGTCAAATAATTCTCGTATAGCCGAAATAATTCCTTTACCCACGTTTTTCTTAACTTCTTCGTCGTAAATTACAACACACAATTAAAATCTACTAAATTATTGAACAATTTTTACAGCAAAAGTACAACTACAACTAAAATTAAATAAAACTTTTATCCAAAACCTTTATCTAAAATCGCAGGTCATTCCGTTTGACAAAGTATTGAAGAAATCATCCACGATAAAATCTAAACAAAAAATCTGAAATATTGTCAGTATTATTAAATAAATTAACCCTATACACTCAAACTAAACAGTGAACCTAAACATTTACTCCATTTTAGACTCCATTGCTTATAGGTTTGAAATTGAAAATCATTATTATAGTTGCTAGGTTACGGAGTAATTTAATTGCAAAACAATACATTGAAAGGGATCGTCGATGTCGGATAAGTCGGTAAAAAAGTCTGTTTGATCCTCTTCCACGTTTGATCTCCCAGCGTTTCATACATTGTGTTTCACAATTAATTTTTGTACCTAATCTCTTCAAACCTTTCTTTGAACTTCCATACAAGTGCGACTTAATTTATTAAAGAAAGCGAAAAAAGAAAGGAAAAGCTATTAAGACATCTTAAGAGGAAAATAAATTGAAGCATCTTGAGGTTTCGTGCTTTTATGTCATTTATCATCAAACGTGGTTTATTTCACCTTCGCGTTCTGAGAATTAGTTTTTAGTCAGATTGTTCGCTCGTTTTACAATTATTAAAAATTCCCCTTTAGCTTTACTGACGTAAAACACACAGTAGGTACTTAATGAAAAATCGCGTTCCTCCTACAAATTCAGGGAATACCTACTATTGTTTCGATCTCGCTTATTACGATCCCCGTACCGAATTTATCAGAAGGGTATTTTATTTAAAAGTGCACGCATTGGAATCTGCCGTAGACCGAAATTATTCGGCTAATAAATAGGATTCCGACGAATCCAATAAAAGAATCATGAATTCCACCTCAACTCCTTTAGTATCTCTCGCGACAAGATGAATAGTCGTTGACAAATTAAATTGTGCTTCTCTGTAAATGTAAGTGTATCTTCAATTCAAGGGAGGAAATTTAAGTTTATATGAACCAACTTTAAATAGACGAAATATGAGGGGGTTACAACTTTATGGAAGGTGATTAATGTGGGTTAAGTTAATTTTTTGGTTCCCACGGATTGCAGGTACATAGAAAATAGTTGCGCATAAAGAGCGTGTCAGATTTTGTGCTTTACATAGAGTTTTATACATACTGTTATGTCTCCGATGATTGCAAAGAATGCGATATTTGTGAAATTTGATACCGTACTGAGAGTAAATTTATTAACAAAACTAGTTTCTAGAGTACCCATCTAGTGGACATGGAAATTATCTTAATAAGTAAATTATTTCTTTTTTAGCCGCCGATTTATTACCAAAATATGTAGTGACATTGTTTAAATACTTTATTTAAACAGTGGTAGTGATGTCAATCTTTAAAGTTGTTCACATTTTAAATTTTTATCTTTTGTTTCTTTTCACTTGAATTGTAAAGGAAAAAAAAACTTTGTTGTGCGATTTCTTGCAATTTCTTTATTCTCGTTCAGTATCTCTTCACAATAGGTCTTATGAATCTCCGTTTAGCCAAACTTTTAATAAAGAAAGTTATAATAAGAAGTCTTACTTTTCATTTTTGATCGTTTGTGATACACCGCTGAAAGGACTTTAGCTAGACGTGCCTTTGGCGGGGTTTAGTGGCAGTCACCTGCTTTTTAATTGAAATTTAGTAATTGATAAGCAAAAGTTTTCGAAATTGAAATAGAGGTACCTACAATACGTACCTAAATATGAATCAACTAACTTCATTTACTAACTTAGGGCTGATACAGAACAGAGTGATATTTTCAACAATTGCTATAAGGCCACTTCCAATAAAAAAAGTGTTCCTACTTGTTCGACAAAAGAACTGTGAGACCGACAACTCCCAAAAAACATTCCCACTTTTAATTAAATATTAATAGTTAACACTTGTCAGTCACCTAACACTGACCTCCTAAGCAACACTCTTTGAATATAATGATAATCACACCTTTTTTATATCGTTATTATTCCCGTCTTACACATAAATGCTATCTTTGAATATACATATTTTCGAAGTTGCTATAGAATAGTGAATAACCCTTGAAGCGAAAATACAAGAAAAATAAACCGTTTGTTTTCTTCCGCTTTTCACTTCCTGCACACAATAAAAATCGTCCACGTTGAAAATTAAGGCAAACCTTTTATTCATTTACATTTTACATTGTGACATCTTAATTTATCATGGGCATAATGTTAGCATACCACAAAATGAAATTACTATACATTTTTATCATAAATCGCGTTAAAGAGGATTGTGAGGCCGCGTTTTTAATGTAATGTGCTCAAACAAAAATAATTGTTTAAAAGCTTTTAGATTAATACCCCAACCCAATTCAAATTAAATCTTTACGCGCACAGACTTATTCAATTTTACGAATCCTTAAGACAATCTGGGTCGCTGGCTAAACGATTTCACACAATGCAATATTAATTCCGACTGTAAGATTACGCTATTTAATTTATTGGCAAATCATGAGGTTTTTAGAAGTTTGGAAAAATTAAAAGTAAGTATTCCAAGGGATGCCGCGCAAATATGACAGTTATGGGAGCATATAAATCTAAATTAGAAGAAGTAATCCTGGGGATATAATTTTATTTTTATTTTATGTTACCTGTAGTTTAGTGCCTTTGATTCAAATGGCATAACTCTTACGAGATTTAATAGGTACATTACCTAGCTCTATAAAAGCTTTTCATAGGATGCGAGGAGAAGAGGAAATTTTACTGCGTCTCTTAGTCAACCTTTCAAATTATACCGTTTAAATTAACTTATGTATTTAGTTTGCCAACAGAGCCTGTCGTTACGTTGCAAATAAACTTGACATACTTAAGCTCCTCAATATCTACGTTTATTGCTGGGGGTGTACTCCAATTTCAAGAAAGTGGTAGAGTATTTCACAGTGATACGTCTTAGTTATCCACAATCGTAACAAACGTAAAAATTATACATCTAAAATCTAAATCAACTGCTGTTGTCTACCTTTTATTTACCTCGTTATTTACATGAAATTAAACTATTTCTCATACAATTTGTAACCTTATGTAAAAAGTACCTATGTTTCCCAATAGGTTTTTCTTCCAAATTCCAATTAACTTACACTAATTATGTAATTTTATGTAACCTACGAAATTTTTGTAGTAAGATTTTCCTTCGAATTTTCATTAGTTTGACCTTTGAATATACTATATTTTATATTAAAAGGTTTGACGTCATTACTAAAGTATGTTTACTTACATAGCATCATTGAATAATAAAGATTTATTATCAATCATCAGCATCAATGGAAGAGAATACGTATACGTAGGCATTCATACAGACCAGACAGTGTTGCGTTGTGGGTAGGATAACCATTACATCAACGACTTCTATTGACCAATTACATTGAATAAGTACCTATGATTACTTATTCAATGCCAATTACTAAAAAAATGTGGTATAACCCAAAACACGCCGAGAGTTAGAGTTAATATATTTATCCACCAAGTTCATTAATTGACATAAAACTAAAGAGGCGAAGAAATTCATTCACAAAATCAGTGGCGTAGCTAGGCCTTTTTAGGGGGGGCTACAGCCCCCCAATTCTGTATCCAGCCCCCCTTTATATATTTCAAAGTTTTTATTACAAGCGTCTTTCGATGCGCTTAATGTTTTTAATGGTAAATTTCTGACAACCGCAATACCGCATACGTTGTGCAGTTGTATGCGCTGTAGGGCTGCAAGTGCCCTATATCCCTTTCGATGTCGAGGACCGTGCATTCCTTTTCCGTCTCTGTTACTGCTCGATGCGACGCACGGTACGCGTAGGTCTGCCCGTCGGTGGCTCTCCGCACCTCAGTGGGCGTAGTCACTTGAGTCACTGCGTTTGCATTTTGGTTTCTGTATGGGTTGGGTGTATGTAGAATGAGCGTGCTAGAAAAACGTGAACCTAACCTACAAACTGATTGTAAATATACTTATTCAGCGATGAGTTTATTAAATTGGTTAATTACGAAAACCAACCCTGAACTAGGAAACATGGCAATTCAAGTAAATCTGCTAGTTCCAATGCTACAAGTGGTAAAGCAATAAAACAAGTGTGAACTTGGTGCTAAAAATGGTAACGGTGGCAATAGAGACATTTTTGTCGACGGCGCGTCGTAAACTGTACAGCTTTGACTTTGTAGTTCAATTGTAGAGCGTTGGGCTATAAATCCGGAGGTCGGGTGTTCGAACTTGGGCTGAGGTAAGAATTTTTCATCTGTCACAGCGATGGACCTGTTTCGAGCATTCTGCCGGCCACTCCGAATTAGGTTTTCCTAGTTCGTAAGGTAAATACCGGAGTACTATAGAACAACTTAAGACCTTCTGCAGGGGCACGTCTAAAATGCATTATGCGGGTCACTCTGTAATTGGGCGCAAGCCTGTTGAGGGCCCTGAACAAAAGAGGAATAATAAATAAATAAATAAAAGAGGAAGAGGCAGCAATCGGCAGGTACATTTCCAATTTTCCCTACATTGTCCTATTGTGCAGAATCGCACGACTTTTTTTCTACTTTGATATCATAATGCCTTCATTATGATACCGAAAACAGTATAATAATGACCTTTACAATTAAACTTCAAATTCCCCCACCCAGCGCTACGCCAACGCTAGGAGGTTCAGCCCTCCCAATGCTACAACCCTAGCTACGCCACTGCACAAAATGTAATCATTCGACTAGCTAGCTCCTCAAACAAAATATTTAGGGTTGGTTTATTAGGAAAGAAAATGTTTGTTTTGTCATACATGTATATGTTGGGCGCAATGCCCGAAAACGGCCAATGGTCGTTTTTTTGGCTCAATCGTAGGATTGGGTTTGTTAAAACGACCAAAGCCCGAATTTTCTTTCCATTTCGGGCTTTGACCGTCTCCAAACAGCCAAACCTAGGATCGTGCAAATATGAAACGACCAAAGTTTAATAAATTCGGTTCCAGTGTCCAGGATGTTAGGGACATTTTAGTATCTTGGATGGCAGATAACAAGAGCACTAATTGGGCTAACGGATTGCGATTTGTTCAACTAAAAAAATACATCTTTTCATACAGAAGTCCGTATGAGGCGATGTTTGGGCCGGGGTTCCTATACGTAATGGCCTATTCGATTCAATTATACTTAATGTATTTTTTTACATAGTGATGAAATTATCGGACTTTTTTTAACGAAAAATCGTATGGAAAGTGGTACTTCTTTCACGATTTTTACTATGCGTTTCCATTGAGTTTAGTCCTGTCTATGAACAATAGCATCCACTTTTGGTTGACAGTAAATCGCGAATGTCAATTAAATTATTCAATTGTGGGTTAATGCAAAAAAATTTCGTGTAGAACACGTGTTGAAAGTGTCTTTTTCCATGAATTTGCTTGATCAACTCGGGCTTCGCTCTCATTAATCAAACTGCAAATTCATGAAAAAAAAGTATCACTTTCAAAACTAGTTGCACAAATAACTATTTTTTAATGAAATGAAATCAAAATAAAAATTTTTGTACATGAAAAAGAGGGGTTGGTTTTTAAAGTGTTAATGTAATTTTAAGAGGGGGATTGGCAAAACTGTTACATAAAGGGAAGAGGCGGGGATCAAAATTTCGAAATAAGTGTGTTACGTCATTTATGGGTTGCCTCTCCAAAGATTTTGAATGTTGCTGAATTTCTATTGAGTCACTAAAAATGTGTGTCAGCTTTGGTTATTTCCTAATTACTCAATCTTAGGTTTGGCTGCTTCAGAACGGCCAAAGCCCGAAATTGAATTAGAATTTGAGCTTTGGTCATTTTAAATAATCCAATCCTAAGATTGAGCAAAAAAACGACCATTGGCCGTTTTCGGGCTTTGCGCCCAACATATACACAGAATGACCCCTTAAAAGCTTCTATAAGCCATAAGTATCTTTTTTCTTGTTAGAGATGTTCAGCAGAACACCGTTTTGGCCGAGTGTAGTAGGAGACCATAATATGAACGTGCAAGTTTAGAGTCATTCCCAACCACCTTCTCCTCTCTCTCCTACAACAAAATTTTAAATTGCAAACCTACCATTTGCGACACATCATTGGTATAATTGCTTTTCATTGCTACCAGAAAATAAGTATTTAAACAAAACATTCATAATTTATTAATAAAAATGAATTTACTTAGCAATTAATTAAAAAAATTGTCTTCCTGTATATTTTGATTCATTGAAAATACTTGATATCAAAAATAGTTATACTTGAAAGTTAGCGCGATCCCTAAAACGATTATTGTGATACGAAATCTGAAGTGAGAACGAGAAGTAACAGATATGGAATTCGAAGTTTGCGACATCGGTTCAATTCGGAGTCGTTTACACAAAGTTAGAAAATCATTTACATTATTTCCATGAGTTGATCTCAAATTGGCAGTTTATAAAACTAATTATTAGATAATTAGTTCATTATTCACCAGATCACTACTCTAAAACAGATTTAAATATACTATATAAATCTGTGGTATTACATAAGGCACAATTACATTTACAGTATATCAAAGGTGATTATAATTAAAAAGCACGAGATTTTATTACTTAAACTGCTTTCCGTCAAAAAGAAGTTAATGCTTAGGTAATTGCTACATTCATACTAATTAAGTTTTTAGTTGACGCTTTTTTAAATATTTCGCAAGTGAAAAAGTTGTATCACAAGTATAAAAATGTTAATTAAAATTCTAATTAAATTCGAACGTGCAAACAAAAGCACTAAACACAGACTTAAAGAAAATTATATTTTTAAGCATAAATTCTTTATGTTTTCATTTTCAACTTTTGCTTTGAACGTCAGTTAATTAAACCTTTCATAAAAATAGGGAGAAAACAAGAATATTGTCCTTAATGGTTTTGTTATCAAAATTAAGGGATATAATTCTTTAAGCGGAAAGACATCTCTCAGACTAGCTATTTCTGATCGTCTTCGATAACTACGAACACGAATATTTGGTTTCGATTCCGGATACCGGTTGGTAACACTTGGTATCTCCCTATTTTTTGTTATTCTTTATTAAAGGTGTAAAACCCACACTACAGTTTTTTTGTACACCAATGTCGAGCAAGCTGAAGGCGAGTTCGGCATAGCTCGGGCCCTCCCTTAGACTCGTCTCTCTCCGTCGACGGTGGCAAACGACGTTTACCAACGGCTAAACACACACTAGAATTTTTGCACACCAATGCCGAGCGAGCCGAAGGCGAGTTCGGTATAGCTCAGGCCCTCCCTTAGACTCACCTCTTTACGTTCAAGATGGCAAACGACGTTTACCAACGGCCAAACACACTACACTTTTTTTGACACCAATGCCAAGCGCGCCGTAGGCGACCTTCGGCATAGCTTAGGCCTTCCCTTAGACTCGCGTCTCTACGTCCACGATGGCAAACGACGTTGAGCAACGGTCAAAACACGCACTACACTTTTTTGCACACCAATTCTTTTACAAGCTAAACAGAGTGTAAATCAGGTACTTAGGTACGTTTTTTTAACTGGAACGTGGAACGTGATTCAATGTCTTGTAAAATCCGTGTTATATCTCTTACCTACTAATGACCACAACATTGTTGATTAAGTGGAATCATTATGAGTTAGATCAGCGATTCTCAACCTTTTTGTATTGCGACTCCCTATTTTCTGGGTCTGATGACCGCGACCCCCTACTACTTAATCCTATTGTTAATGCCATTGAGGAACCCAGTTAAATGCACTACACGCTAAACTAAATATTTGTAATGTATTGTTAGCGAGTTGAATACATACAAAAGTTATGTAATGCCCTTATACGGGGTGTCAATTTTAAAACTATGCAGTCGGCCATATTTTCCAAACTAAAGAAGATATTGAAAATCGCGCAAAACCGTCTCGGGAGTATCGCGGGTGAACCAGAATGACGTTATGAGTGACAACCTCCCACTCCCTTAACTCCCCAGCCCCCCTCTTCAAAAATGCTAAATGGAAACTCCATGCTTGTGATACATCGTTGGAAAGCTACTGAAAAATGCTTTCCAGTGGTTCCAATAAAGTCAATATTCATTAAGACAATTTAACCAAAATTTAATAATTAAGAAAAAAAAAATACTAGGCGTCTCGGAGTCGGAAGTCCCCGCGGTTGTAGCTGACTATGTAAGTTTTAATTATTATAAAACGACGTTTCCGTCACAACTTTCTTATGCACTTTGAATTTTGTTGAATTCGGAATTGAAATCGAAATTATCTTGCCTGTCCTGTACCTACCGCGACCCTCAAAAATCTACGCGCGACCCCCAGGTTAAGAACCGCTGGGTTAGACTTTCTACTCCTGAATCTGGCCCTAGGCAGTGTATTTTTCGTGGCTAGGTAAAACAAAACCAACAAAGACCGTTATTAATTATTAATTATACTTGTATCAGAATCGCTGTTTGTGGGAAGCTTTCACAAGCGCACGTGGTTTAGAGTAGGTATGCTTCCAAATCTTTCAAATCGCAATATTGAATGAAGTTTTGAATGAATGTACCGAAGGGTAGAAGATTTAAATACTTTGACATTTCCTTCATATATGACAGCATGAACGACGCATTTAAGACCTTGTTTGAAAGATGCTTCCTATTAATCCACGCCAACAGCTTTTCATATATTCTTTATAATATGCTTTGCATTTGGATTTTATAGGTTCTTCTTCTGCAGCAATAGGCCACTGAATAGACGTTTAAACGTTTAAGAACTCGTTGCGCGTGCTTTAAAATCTTGACTATACACTTGTTTCTTAATATACCATTTTTCATTGTTGACGGTTTCGCGCACGTTGTCAAGAGCAACCTTACTTATTAAATAACCGTTTAAAAATGTAGTACTTCGTGTTTCGAAATTCGTCAGAAAATGACATGTTTTTTTGGCAGTGGTAGACAAAATACGTTTTATAGTTAACAAAAATGCATCACATTCATGTCTTGGGCATTGAGATAATGCTCTTAATCTTGTTCCCAATGATCTTGGTGCATGAATAACGATTTTGACATGTTTTGATCAAAATCCATATGGTCGTCAAAAATGCATCAAATTCATGTCTTGGGCATTGAGATTATGCTCTTAGTTCTTTCCCAACGATCTTGGTAATGGTTTTCACATGTTTTGATCAAAATCCATGTCCATCAATTTAACATCTTTGAATCACACACATGCGGTTAGCAATTAACGTGCACGTGATGTACTCTTTCAGCATCAAAATAATGCGTTTGAAAGCTTTTACAACTCCAGCAGATTCATGTATTAAGAATAATTTTGGGTACATTTTGCTCCAAAACTTTTGAGCTAGACCAGGGGTCGGCAATATGCGGCTCGCGAGCCGCATGCGGCTCTTTTGATATAAAGTTGCGGCTCTCCGTATTTATCTAAAGAAATTACTTCATTTGTTCGAAATTCGCCTTTTTAATTAATCTTATTTGTTTACCAAATCAAAAGTACACTTGCAGCAAATAATTATCTAATTTGTGACACCTGTTTACCTTTACTTTCTTGTATTTTTTTGTTTTTTTATTATAGCAGCCTACTCCGATGTATAAACACGTAATTAATTAATGAGTAGGTACTTTTGTGAAAAATATTGAATAACATAAAAACTGCGGGGTTTAAGCACAGGGCACCCCTTATAAACATTGAAGAGAACGCAAAAGACAATCGAATAGCGAAATAAAACAGTAGTAGTTCCATTTGAAAAAGAATAGTTATAGCAGTTTGAACAAATGGCATTGAAACAAGTAAAAATATGCAGGATGTTCTATTTAAAAAGATCAGTTATTTATTGACATCGTAAAAATGGGACACCCTGTACATGCAAAAATAATTTCTGTAGATCCGCAACCACCAATATTTTTTACCAGGTATCAGCTATGTAGGAAAAACCGACGCATTGTTGCAGGACCCTGTATATAGCCAAATACTATAATATTAAATCAAAATTTTTTTGTGGCTCTTTCAAAACTGGGAAATTTTATAAGTTGTAATTTTTGGCTCTTCTGTTTCAATAGATTGCCGACCCCTGAGCTAGACCATACAGCTGATACAGCAGAGTTATATTCAATTGTTACACATCTACGAGCAATAGGGAATAATCTAGCAAAAGTCCGAACTCGATACATGGCCTAGGGAATGAAATATGTTGATTTCTATTATATCGATCTCGCATTTTTTCTTATTCCCGATTCACTCGAAGTCCTATAACTTTTATTCCTGTTGTTCCTATAGCGTTCGTCCTTAATGTCCAAAGTAGCCGCACATCAAATTTCAACACAATCGGTTATTTTTAGAAAGAGTTATAGGCCACACGGACGGACGGACGGGATCAAGGATGCTATATGATATAATATAGCATCCTTGGGACGGGACGACAATACAATACAAATTGAAAAAACTATCTGTCGAATTGTCGATATTGACGGAATAGAGGTTTGATTAAATTCCACGGAAAATAAATCTCGCACTCTGCGGTAACTATTACCGCCGTAAACGTTTTTTACAATAAACACTTTTTCGCCAACCACCTGAATAAGATGCTATTTTGTGATAGTGTTCGGTACGTAAAATTGGCGTTTTGCGGATTAATCGCTATCACCATGGCAACTGTACAAAAAGTGGATACTTTTGGTCCTAGTACCAAAAAGAAATTGACCTTGAAAGTTGGCCAATTAAAAAATTACTATCACGGAGATATGTCACATTGACATCGTTTTACATTGCAGGTTGTAAGAGATATTTCTATACGTAGAAATCAAATATTTTTGCATATTCAATACAAATAATGCTGTTACCTATACGTATGTACATGTATTGAATAGTACATTATATATCAAGGTAGAGAAGTCCACTATTATTGCCTGAGCACCAAGATTACATCTCGAGGCGCTTGCGCCGAGGGGTGTAAGGTGCGAAGGCAATAATAGACTTCTCTACCGTGGTATATATACTATTTTTTTCACTACTAGCACCTGAAATCCTCTAAATTAACATATTATATTGATAAGAGAGTTAACGGTTGGACAGAATTGTTTGTTTCTTAATTTAACATGTCAATCAAGTACGTGGAAGTACAAAACAGGCCGTATTTTGTTCTGTCATTGAGATTTTTCAAAGAGTAATTTCGTTCGAATTTTTTCAAAATGTGATAATTTTAGGTATGTAATTTCTCTGGAAATTGCGAATGGTGGCAATTATTCGTTTTAGAGAACTTGTCTAAACGTTCATTGAGAACAATTTCGGGGTGTGTTTTCTAAAAGTGACAGCGTGACAGTTCTCATTATTGACTACTAGTTAATAATAAAAAATTATTAACCACTTTGAACAAATGCCGAGAAAGCCTACTTTACAAGTGGAAAAAAGGTTAATAATCATGTCATCAGACGCTAGTAGTGAAAAAAATGATTTACGCTCGCTATTTTTATTTAAACCATGTGTAACGTAATTTACATATTCGGTGAACGTAATTTTAATACGTATACAACACGCCGTCGCGCGTATCTACTTCAGACCCATTGCACTATTATCTGTCATTTTGAATTCAAAATTTGAAAAAGTTAATTGCAATTAATTTTAATTAAAAAACTGTATGGTAAGTTTTTTATTTCAATACAAAATATAACACGATTAATTGTGTATACAATAGAAATGACTGAAACTGATAGCGACCTAGATTGCACTCCACCAGAGATTATAGAAACGGCAGAACATGCTACCTCAAGATTTGCTCCCTACAAAGTCGCAAGAGGTGAGAAGTAAGAAGTAAGAACGACTAGGTTATAAGTTAACCTAAAAACTAGAGTGGCATGACACGTGAGGACAAGAAAGCAGAAGTTCTTATACTATAGTAGTGAAACTGTGACTGAATCTAAATTCGAATATAATTTGAAGTAAAGGGGGTTGGAGAAAAAATTTTATGTTTTATTCGTACAAAAAATGCGTTTTCGGGACTCGGAAGGTTGCTGGACTTCGCTAACGCGTCGTCCAGCAACTACCTTCCTCGTCCCGAAAACTGACATTTTTTTGTACTAATGAAACAAATAATTTTAAGAACTAGAAACTTTGAAACTTCAGGCTAATATAGATAGGGAAAAACTCGTCTCTGAAATGTGACTGCTTATACAGAAATTTGAACAAAATCCACTTGAAAAAGGTCTGAATCTACAGCTAAAGTGAGATTTAGGAACAACTGATGATTGCTCTTTGCTTATTTGCTCTTTCGTAATCTTTCCAAATAACAGAGGAGTTTGTTAAATATTTAAGGCCGATTTTACTTAAACTTTTTTGGATGTTAATTTTCAAGAAAGAAAAGCTATTGACATAGGAAGTTATCTAAAACATAAAATCTCTGCTCTTTTTTTGAAAAAACAATGGCTTATGACGTAAAAACTTGACACTATCAATTTTCGTACGTCAAGTACCCACTTCAAATTTGTTAATTTTGTCGAGTATGAGTTCCCTTGACAGTAATCCTTTTTAAAATCTAGTTTTTCTGAATTTGCCAATTCGCCGAGAAAAGTAATCTGTTTTTCTGGGTAAATGTCCTTTCTCTTGGTGGCGACTATTTTGGGCCGGATTTCTGAACGATAGTGTTGTCAATTTACGAGGAAGCGAGTTTCCCTAGGAGAGAATGTACTGAGGGCGGGAGCGAATATTCGAATGGGGAATATTCTAAAGATGAATTTTTGGGGCGGGTCAGGGTGGATGAGTTATTCATGAAGTAAATAAAGGATAAAAAACTTTGGTGATTACCAAATCGAAAGTTATAATATGTGCATAAATTTAAAAAATCGCAAATTTTGACAACGTATATATTGTCACGAACGCAATTTTGTAAAACATTTAATCCATACATCATAATATTACGTACCATGACAATATAGGTAGGTACTCTACTACTGGCCACGATTTAAAAACAAACAAAAACTTTTAACCGAACAAAAAATGTCATGCTTCCGTCATTAGTCGTTCTTTGTACTGTCGTTCAAATCCCATCGTTTGTAACAAAATACATAGTTCAATGTCTTCTATAATTCGACAAAGCACAGAATTGTAGTGCCCCAATCACTGACGTATGTCTCGCATGCGCCCCTTTTATAATTATTGTCCCAATAGCGCGAAAAGTAGGTAAACCGTGACAAATACGCAAATAAATTCCGCTGAAATTTAGCAACTTTCGACTCTAGTGCATAATTACTCAAATTAAAGGTATAAAGTACGCGATAAATTAAGTTTTCATTGGACTACTTGAACTTGGTCTGCACTCAATACGCCAATTAATTGCAAACGACTGTAATCATGTTTTCCAATTATAAACGTTATAATGATAAGTACTGCGACGTGACTCTCACCTAAACACGAAAATGACAAAAAGAATTACCTAAATACTTCACGTGGAATAGCAATGGTAATTCATCTACGGACACTATGGGTTCTGTGTTCTGTGCCGCCATCCTGCTGAAAATCGTTCCACAAAAAATCACATTTAATTTAAATGCCAAAACGGTTTCCACTCCACTTTAAAAATGCGACGCACCGTTGTTGTAGTTTGCAAATAAATATACATATACTACAAGACTTGCCTACCTACATGACGCATCTGTCACGACTGATAGCCAAACACCTGTTGCGTAACTAACGATTAACCCCACCTGTTACTGGGTCTGCTATGACTTATTTTTTATCATTATTATCAATGTTTGAACAAAGTGATTATGAGTAACGATGTATTTCGACCTTACAAAAATAACATCAATGGCCGAATGACAAATAATCCAAGCAAAAAAAAAAAAAAAACGCAAGCTGTGGTACATAATAGTCATTAATACTAAACCAAAACCTTAGATTAATGCTTCCCGAGATAGGATAAAGGGACATTTATGTGTGTTGTTTAATAAGATATACGGAAGCCTACGTATTGTACCGGCTTGGGGGCTAGGGAAATGGGTATCTAAACGCTCATTCACAGGTTTCTTTCAGAAAACCACGAAATAGTCTGTTTCGCAAATTCTAACCGAAAAGATTCTATGTTACAAAAGCACAAGTTTGGATTTTTCGAAACAGTGTTGTATGGGCTTAAAAGAAGTGATCTGTTTTATTCCTTAACACCCAAACGCAACTTCTGTTTATACAAAATGTATGATTGATTAACGCAACGTTCATTATATTGGTCAAAATGCAGGAGATTCAACCATTTTACGAGAAACTTTTTCTTGGAGATAATGGAAAAATGAAACGGTTAGGGTTTATACGAATCATCAACCCTATACCTAGTATGAGTGTTCCATGACAAAGGAAAACATCTCTAAAAAGTCGTTTGAGAGGGTATACGAGAACATCGATTTGAAATATTCTTCTGTCAATCAAATGTGGAAAGGCAGTTGGTCCACGTATGCATCCTGCCCTATCACAACCGAAAGCATCAGTGAAGAATAACTGCATATTTCTTAAAACTATCTGAAATACTCCTGAGGAACCTGTCAAAAACGTATGCTCACCTTCTGGAACATCGGGATACTTTGTCATGAGTCGATAATCATTTTGTGAAAAAAAAATTGACGAAGATTTGGAAAGAATTTCAAAATTCTCTCGAAGAGGTATGGATATTCGCTGAAAGTCTTCCAATATAATATAAGTGCCCCAGAAAAATCTGCGAATAATTTCAAAAAAAGACTCCTTTATTTTTATCATTATTTTAATCTGGTCTATGAGAAATATAAAAACCAACATGAATTCTTCAAGAATTTCGCATTAGAGTTGTTTAAAAATCATTGAATAATTTTCTAATGTCCGCGATTTTACCGAGGCTGCGCTACCAAGCCGATGAAGTAGGCACTTATAGCAAATTGAGGTAGATCCAAAAAAATTGCAATGTTGTATTATATTATGGTACGTAGGTGTGAACCATTTGAATATCTCAAAATCAATAAGAACACAAAATTTGCAAAAATGGCACAGTACCTCCTAGGTTCTTGTTTTTTAACACCTTTGGGCACTGTAATGTTCGGCATGCAAAACGGCCAACAATTTTGGCACAGTAAATCAACATTCATCTTATTTCTGTCTAGGTATACAAAATTTTGTTCTTAAAATAATTTTTTTAATAAAAACGAAATCTCGTGATCTCTTCGGATGCCAACAACTTTACTTTAGTCATTCTAATTTTTCAAATTGAGTTTATTAGGAAATTGATAGACGCTTAAAGGGAAAACATAAAGGGAATTTGTATACAGCTTGAAAGTTTTGGGAGTAGTTAGAGGAGAAATTGCTAGAAAGATAAACTCACGGAAAACTTAGAAGGGAACTGAAATAAACCTTTATGGGTAGAGCGAGAGGCATTGAGGGAAGAACTTAATAAGAAAACCTCAAATGAAATTAAGAAATGCGTCACATGAAATTGAGCGAAAGCTTGAGGGTACCTTAAAGAAATTTCAGAACATGAATATGCTTAAGGAGAACATTGAGGCAACTTCACATATGAATTGAAAGGGAAATAAGAAGTTGAGAGCTGACGAATTAGAGGAAAGTGAAAGAAAAGACCTTCTAAGGAAAGAGAGTCCCATTCCCCGCCACAGAATCGGATTTGATCGAATTGCATTTTATAACCAACTCTTTGACCTTCAGGGGCCTTGATTTTTTCGTTCACGTAAGAACCACCCCTTTGAGCTTCAGTTGTTTTTTTATCGGCTATACATTGTTTTGTGCGCCCTCTATTTCACTTTCAAATCTGTCCTCCTTTTCACTCTTAATTTTCTGCCCCTTATTTCACCTTCAAATATGTTCTCTATTTCACCTTCAAATCGGCCCTTCAATTGTGCCTTCTATTTTATTTTCAATTCTGCTCTCTATTTCACCTCTACGTTTGACCTTCAGTGACATTCAGCCTTAAAACATAATGCCTTCGACCTTGAAGGTATCCACAGTTTGATCTTCAGTGACATTGGTTTTTAGTTTAGACAACTCCACCATTTGACCTTCAGTGTGCATAGTGATGATTAAGAATTAAGATCATTTTCAGCGTGTGCATATCTATCTGCCAGCGCGGCCCTTCTTTGGGTTAATTTTCCTGGGCTAAATTTATAGTACATACGCTTTATTTTCGGATACTGCTGTGTACGTTTGTTTTTTATAATTTTCTAAGAAGGCTATGCGAAATAGGTGATAAAGATCTCTTGTAACGCAACGTTTGGACCTAACTTGAAACCCCTCCAAAGAAACCAGAAATTCAACCTCTTTACGGTGATCCAGGAATACCAACCCCCCAATCACACGACTAATCAGACTTGTAGCAAGTGACAGTAACCCAAAAATATCACACTTAAACCTCTCATAGACTCTCCCGCGCCGTGCAAGCCTTCACCATCATGATGGAAACACCACTGTTCAACATTACAATATTCACCCCAGTGCCATGTAATTGGAATACTTGCATTCTGTATGGTATCTGGTTAAACAAATAAATAAATAAATAAAACACCTTGGTCTTCATGTTTCAGACCCGAACAAGTCGCCAAACAGTGTCATAATCATAGTTAAGGCAAAAAGTCATAATCTGTATAAAATTCTTGCTAATCATCCTTATCCAACAACATATCAGTCTATAGATTCAGATTAACCTCCCTAACCTCCTTTATTTCCTGATTATACGTGGTCGGTCAACTCACAGTTGATTAGTCGCCTCTTACGACATGCAGTGTCTCTGCAGTAGAGGTATTCTTTCCCGCTCCTACACAGGTAAATGCACTTAAACGTATCAAAAAAAGGCAAAAAAATAGATATCAGACAGAAACAGAACGCCTAGAACGAAAATAAGACCACAAATTTCAATCTCTGAAAGGGCTCTCGTTACAATTCAGCGAGAATGTATGACATGAGTTTTTCACATAATGAGGGGTACTGCCGATACTAGAAACGCCCTATAGAAGTTATGAGTGTCCCAAGAACAAAAGGGGGCCAACGGCAGCATTTCCTGAGGCTTGGAAGGTATTTATCCCTAGTTTTGTGCATATGTTTATCAGATGATTCTTATTATGAAAGTTGCAAAGGAAATTCGTCTGTGTGAATTTAATTTCACTTTCCAAAGTAACACTGATGTCTATACACTCACTGAGCCCATATAGTCGTTTCTGTCCAGCTGTTTTTGTGCTTCCTGGTGTGTCGGTGCACCCATCAAATACCACTGTACCTACAGGGCGGTTCAAATTCGTGGCTTACCATTGTGATCTCAGTAATGGTGAGAGAAACAGTGCAGGTCAAATGGAAGCAAAGTTGCTCCGCTTGTGACTAAAAAAAAACTGAAAATGTCAAATTTCGTTTTCATTTTCCCTAGCTTATTTCTTATGGGTGCCACATTGGATTTTTTAGACAAAAAAACAAATTCATTCAACCCAACCCACTACAGATTTACAAATATAAATAATATTCGAACCAGGGACCCTTCATACCGCAGCCCAGCTTCAACCGAATTGCGCTACACACATTCAGCAGGATCTAATTACTCGTGGATATTTTGTTGAGAAACGAATGTAACACTTTTGATTTTGAAATTTTTCTTGTAAATTTATATATAAAAGTATAGACTGTGACACGTGATTATTTTTCTTTTCTTGGGTTTTATCTCACTCTGTAAAAATCCAATATGGCACTCATAAGAAATAAGAAAGTAGTAGCCTGTAGCTTCTACATCTGCTATGGAAATTCGGATGCTTATATCACCATATTCAACAATAATGTAGCAGAAGGCAATATTTCATTCCCGATTATATTTTGGTTACCATTAATTTAGTATTAGTTACTAAGCCATTACAACTAAGTAGTGGTGCTTTATGCCCGAATGATATGCAATTTAATTATGTGCAATATCGTATTGATGGTACTTTCGAAAGAAAAGAGAGAGTGCATTAGATTGAATCAAATACAGCACAATTTGTATATTATATAGCACCGGTAAGAAAGTATTAGGTAATCAAATCTTTCCCACAGGGAAACGGGATTGTTAACGTGCCTGTTTACGTTTTACAGTTGCTAAACGTAGACATTCAGTTTATTTCAATTAAAATATTATGTACAATACAAAAATTAAATAAAAATAATAAATAACTCTTAAATATGAGATGATCAGATCGATCTTGGTGATCTGGCGTGAGTTGTCGTTACTGGGGCGGAGGATTGTACCCCGGTATTATGTACAAGTCTTCATTAATTCCGTACAGATTTTGAACACCCGCACAATCTACGTTAAAGAACCAATCGCAAACTCTAGCAAATTGGTTAAAAACGGTTCCATTAGGGCACAGAAAACTGTACTGGGGACCACCTGGTACGCACCAATGCCAAACCTGGAAACAGTCTAAGTTGTAGCACAGAATTTCGACGATTTTCACTAACTTGACACTGAGCTTCTGGATCGCTGTAGTATCCCGGAATTTTTTGCTCGCATGTAAATGAAGTTCGTGGTATTTCATTATAAGTGGGATAATCTTGGCCTGGTATGTAACCATCGAGTTGCTGAAACAAAATTTTTGTAAACCGAACACAACAATGCATGTTATGGTAATTATCCATGTGTGAATCCGCGCACATAAATGGATTGTTTTCAGTTTATGGCACTCTATAACAATAGATTAGCCAGTAATGTTAAGATTGGGCTTCCGCTTTTAAATAATAACATTTCCTGTAACTGACCATTGAATGAATCCTGCACTCATTTTAGATAAAATCTGGTATTTGATCAGCAAGGTTAACTTAAACCACCAAGTAAAAGTTCTCAATTGCCAATATTAACGAAACTAGTGCAATTCGTAAACTACAGTGCGCTAAATTTTGCAACAACAAAAAAAATTGAGTCATTACTTACACATAAAACTAGTTGAATTAAAAATCCTCCTAAAGAAATAATGGCCGTATTAAGAAACTTCATGTTTAACAATCACAGAAAACTCACACAAATCTAATTAAACAAAAATGAGATTAACTAAATTACTGTAACACATTTAAGCCGAGCGTTTTTTTTCGTATTTAAAGTTGAAAGATCGAAAGGTAAAACAATAATGCGTCTTCTAATTGATGACGGCTTTTATATGTGGGAGATCTTAACACAGATTAAGTAAGAATCTTCCGAATCAGTGTGATATAGGTCTTCATCCATTCTCATACTTTCTGTTATTTACCTTGTCACGCCAATTCTGTTTCAATAAATACGTATTTGTTGATTTGTTACACTTTTTAATAATCGGCCTTTTCAAATGGTAAATTATACAATCGTTCGCGATCTAATTTTATAGCATCTTTCCTAATAGCATTCATATTTCCTGTATATGATTTAGCATTTGGATGTTCCGTAGGTAATTTGCGCCCAAATGTTTCCTGTCAAAAGTGGTAATGATATAGATTGATACAATTATTATTATCACAGGTCCTGTTTGCAATTAGTATTTATAATAACCACCTCATTTAACATCTTTAAAAGTTGGTGTGTGAACTGTGAAGTTAGCAAAGTTGTTCGTAAGTATTGTAATTTAAATGAATTTATGATTAATCTTCAATAATACGCGCCACTGAAGTCAAAATTCACCCCGGAAAATACATACAATTTCAAAAATTGGGTCACCTTTAGGCGCGGATTTTTTTATAAACAACTTTTTTGTTTTCCAGATTTATCCATTACTCGTCGTTTTTGGAAAAAGAATGTTTTACCCTAATTATAAATAGCGAAAATATTAAATTGGGTCGATTGACGTTATGTAGATGCAACTTTTTCATTATGCAAAAAATTGGGCACCAACTTTATGCCAATTTGCGCGTTTGGAATTAAATTTTGCAAAGATTGTAAATGAGCACTTATTGAAAAACGAAAGTCTTCAACTAAACAGTTTCCCTATGAAACCGTATGCTCGTCTATTTGTTTGACTGGGTAAATATGAGCAGACCAGTCCCAGTTTTGCAATAATAATAATTCCAAAAATCAGTTAGCCGAAATAATTCGACTTTTGCAATAATGTACTATTAGGCCTAAATATTATTATAATTTATAACGTATAGTTTCTGTTATGAAAAAACGTATTACAATTCGGTCACGGCTCCGTGAAGTTTGGGGAGAATAATTTGTTTTTGATGAGGGCGCATAATTGGTGCCTAATTATGCATTCCTTAAAACAACATTAATTTCAAACGACCTTAGTTTCCCACGTTTCTAGAGAATTTCGGTTCGGATTAAGTTTAGTGCCTTTCATAACTGCTTATGGCGCTTTAAAATGTTGGATTTGTATCTATTTACAGTATTTTGGATAGTAAATTTACTTAACGGTTTTCGGTGAGAAGGAAAAATCAAAATTTTGTTATTAAAATCCTTTCCTAAATTTAAAATTGGGTTCATAGATTGAAAATGGGTTAATGCCTTTTGGATGACATTACTAGAATGTCAACTGAGAATTGACAGTATATAGGACTGCACAGAAAAGAATTAAAAAACTTCACTCCGTTCCTGAGTTATTGCAGTTATTGTTTAGGTACTTAGGATCATTGTTTCCATTATTTCCGAAGATAGTTTTTTTTATTTTTAAAGAAACTAAGACTTTGTTTTTCATTCATTAATTATTGCTAAATCACAAAAAATGTATTCTGCTTGAGAAACATTCTTGTAATTGGAATATCAAGTTTGAGTTACTATTTCCCAAATTTTGGTAATGATTAATGAGAAAAATAAATACTTTACTATTTTTAAACCAATTTTACCTGAGCTAGCCCGGAGAGTAAGTACGAAAGGTAAGTTACAACATACTACAACAAAAGAACATAACAAAGAAAGAAAGAATTTTATACTTCGAAACACATCACAAACCGGAGAAAATCATGAACCTTTTGTAGTGGGACTGTAAAGTATGTGCTAATCTGCTAAAGTATTAATGCGCAATTCATTTTTTAACATAATAAATAATAGGGTTTAGATTAAGGTTGATGGGTTTCTCTATTCCAAATGATCGCTAAAACTGAGCAGTTTTGGCTAATCAAAAAACAAAATGCAACAACCATATAAGATTTTTTGTGATAAGTAAAAAACAGATTTTTTTTATATAACTTTTTTAGTAAGTGATCATAGAAAAAATTCCTTCCTTGATGCAAGATTCGACACCATAACGAACCAAATAGTGCAAAAAAATCGATCTTAAGATAAAGATGTAGTAGCGGCACAGCCGTAGGAACGGACAGACCAAGTTGGCACAACAGTGCATTTTTTTCTGTTTGTGGAAATGCGCTAAAAAATATAAACTTAATATAACGTATACACAAAATTTATAATTAGATAAATTTTTAAAACAATAGGAGTGCTGAGGCATTCTTCTAACGAGTTTTTAGAAACATATTAGGCGTACTAGAGTTGTAAGTATGTATGCATAATTGCATACTGTCAGTTGAAAACGCAAATCACTTTTGGTGAATTTCTAGGAGAGGCACTATACTGTCTATACTATACACTTCTTAAAACGGGTGCCAGTATAATTCACTTATTTGAAATGAAACCAACACCTGGATTTTGTTTCACACAATCCTCGTGTAAGTGAATGTAGGAGATCAGAAGTGGACAATAAAAGTAATAGCACCAGTTGAACCCGTCCTGCTTCGCAAGAAGTTTATCTTATGCGTAAACAAAAGTTCGCCACGTTAAAAGTACTCCGGATACCGGATACACACACATATTTTTAGCTGCATATATATTTGGTTATTATTTCATAAGTTCCATTATCATTGAGTATATTATGCGTTAAGTATTTTAATAACATTAAAAGTATGTCGACTTTCTTTTTCTTCCAATGTTTAACTCTAAAGAAGAAGCAACAAGTTAAAAAGTAATCGTAAACGATTTACATAAAGCGCATTTCCACTTGCATTCATTTCCCATTTGTAAGATGCAACTTCTGTTAAAATCGTAAAATCCGCCCACAAATATGAAAGATAGCGTTGCACATGGGCAATCCATTGTTGACGTGCTACTTCAATTTCAGTTTATGAGAAGAATTTCATTTCAATGCTTTTCTAAATAAAAAAGTTGGAACTGCGCATGCGCAAACCTAAATTTTAAAACTTATGTTAGATTTTCCTTTGTTCCAAGCGCCTTCAAATTTCACTTAAATGGTTCCATAGATAAAAAAGTTGGCACTGCCCATGCGCAAAACCAAATTTTGAAATTGGCGTTTGATTTTCCTTTATTCGAAGTGCCTATGTATCAAATTTCGTTTAAATTCTTCCATAAATAAAAAAGTTGGCACTGCGCATGCGCAAAACGAAATTTTGAAATTGGCGTTTGATTTTCCTTTATCCCAAGTGCCTATGTATCAAATTTCGTTTAAATTCTTCCATAAAATAAAAAAGTTGGCACTGCGCATGCGCAAAACACAAATTTTTGAAATTGGCGTTTGATTTTTCCCTTTCATTCCAAGTGCCCTACTGTATCAAATTTCTTCAAATAACTTTTATAAGTAAAAAAGTTTGCAATTCGGTTTATAAATGGTCGAGATGCGAAAAGGGCACTGTGAATTTTGAATCGATTCGATTCAACTTTTGGAATTGCGTATTATATGGCTAAAGCTATGCCCATATTGAATTTCATGCAATTCAGTTCATAACTAACGGAGATGTAAAAGCGATCGAACATTTCTAAACAAAGTTATCGTTCACACGGTCAGATAGATGGACAGACAGACAAAGGAACAAACGGACAGACCAACAGGCAGACGATAGATAGCAATGCAAAATTATAAACGATCTCTAGGATCGTTAATAAACGGTAAAAGTGTAAAATTATGGAAAATGTAAAAAACGGTTTTTTGTTTTTTTTACAATAACTTTTTTTGTAAGCGGCACAGAAAAAATTCCTTCCTTGGTACAAGACTCGACACCATAACGAACCAAATAGCGAAAAAAGTAGAACAATAGCTCTTAAGATAAAGAACTAGTAGCGTCGCAAAACGAGCGGACGGACGGACAGACGGACGGACGGACGGACGGACAAAGTGGCCACAATAGCGCATTTTTTTTTTATTTTTGTGGAAATGCGCTAAAAACACCAAAATACCTCTCATTCTTTTTCTCGACTTATCTAAATCTGTTCTTTATATAAAGTAAACCAGACTAAAGGAACCAAGCTTTTTCGCAATTTTCACGGAGAAAAAAAACACCAATATTACAAAAAAACTGCTCATTTTGTAATAGAGAAGTCCACAAGTTACAACATAAATTGATCCAACGTTTAGCTCAGTTTCTGAGTGTAGTTAAATTAGCTAGTTTTATTTTGTTATTTCTTCTATAATACGTACACGCTGCTGCGTTACAAATAGACTTTTTAGCTTAGGGTTAGTGCAAAACTAACCACACCTGAATGGCGTGCTCCTTCGTCCCATTGAGAAAAGGCCCATATGAGCAGTGCTAATAGCATATATTGCTCGTTTGTCAACACTAAGATTCCATGAGTTTACTGTCAGTTCGATTTTTGGATTATAACGAAACAAATTTGAAAGATTCACATGAGTAGTTCCTTTAACTATCTTTAACATTAGAATTTTACTAATGTGCCCTATCGATAGCATCATGAGAAATTCTTTAGCAATTCTATAAAAAATCACACCAGAATTTCCAAAAAACTTTCTGGAAATTTCTGAAAAATGTTGAAAAACGAACGATAAGCGTTTGCGGAACTATTTAAATGAACTTTTTGTCATCAAATAAACCAAAGAATTAGTCCCTTTCGTATTTACATCATATTTAGGAACATGAACTTATTATGTACAGATAAAATGTA
>NW_022170403.1:4370740-4376397 GCF_008802855.1 Photinus pyralis
ATGTTCTACCCTTTATGGTATTCTAATGAAAAGTCTCATCGAAATAAATTGGTTTGTACAAGCTATAACTTTCCCGTGCGACTGTTTTTCGAGATCAGTGAGCGAGTGGGCCTGAGGGGGGGGGGGGCAATAATTTTATCTCTCATTGTATTCTAATTAAAGGTCTCAACGAAAGGAACCGTTTTCTACCCACTACTGCCCTTCTTTCTGTCCTCTTATCTAAGTACAGGGGAAGGGGAAGTGGAACTGGTTTTATCCTTCATGGTACTCTAATGAAAGGTCTCAACAAAAGGCATTGATTTCTACCAACCATGCTCTCCTCCTCGTCCTCTTATCGTGATCGGGTATATTCCCTTATACCTCAAGAACGGATTGTCGGGAGAGGGTACTCACAACGGGTGATTGAGACGTCTGCAAGAAATATATCCATTGGTGATGTCAAAACAAAAGCTATTTGGGTTAAAAAACGCGCTTTATCTGCACAAGAGTTGTGCACAATTTATACTTGTTTATACCTATATGTAAACGAGGTAAGTAACCAATTTTGTGTGTATCTAGCAGCCTGGCCTCAGAATTTAAAATCCGAAATGAAAAATATTGACTAGCTAGTATATGTATAAAGTAGTAGGTATATCATTCGAACTTTCAAACTAGTTTACGTTACGCGTTAATATTCTAGAGAAACTACTTCTATTTATCCTTTAGAAGCGAGCTATTAGAATGCATGTGCGGCAACCGAAGAAGTAAATCATGATTCAAGCTATACTTCGTGTCTATTTCTATTTCAACTTGTGTAATTTGTGTACAATATTAAGAAATTTAAGGTGTTGAACAACACGCGTTATGAACACCATCTGGAATACACAACCCACAAGTTGTCACTATTAGAAAATAATCCATATAACTTTAGTCTACAACTAAATACCAGAAGAATGGAAAACCATTAGTAGAGAATGGAATAATAAAGCACTTTCTATCTGAAAAATGTTTCTCAAAGCTTTGAATAAATATTTCGACACCTAGACCTCCGCCCCTATTTTTTATTGGATTTTGGATTCTACTTTAATAAATTTATGCCCGTGGTTTTTAAGTTATTTGCACTTGTATGAAAGAAATAGCGGATGTGGACGGTACCGTGAAAATTCTTTATTTGAAAATCGACATAGGGTTTTGCTGGTTGACAAGAACGCTCCGGAGTGTGGGAGATGCAAGGTTGTCTTGTCGGTGGAGCATATACTTTGTGATCGCGCAATATACGACGCACAACGCGTAGAATTGGGAAGATAACCTTAAAAGAAGAAATGCATGTGTAAACACAGGTTTTATGCGAAGCATCAGTGTATTGAATAAGTTATAACTTAAGTCCTTGCCGATGCCCATAAACCAAAAAAAAACAGTAAGGTTAGATACAGTGAAACAAATGATACATTCTAATGACATCTGTCATTGCTATTAAAAATGAGCAGCGGAGGACGTAAAAACATAAAGTTCAGAACAGAAAGCAATACCCCTGTTTCCATGGAAATCACGGGAGAACCTAAGCTTGCTATTTTTGACGACTGACATAAATTCTGAATTTTCAGAAGTTTTATGATAATTTATATAGCTTTTGCTATAAAATAAAGTTTTAAATACATAACCGACGATAAGGGAGAACGGAGAACTAACCATGTTAAAACATCCCTTTATCGTCTTGTATAATAAATAACTATTATTATACCTGTATCAGAACCTCCGTTTAAAACGCTCCTAAGCGTGCGAAAACAGATGATTCAAGCACACCGAGCTTTAACAAGTTAAAAAGTAATCGTAAACGATTTACATAAAGCGCATTTCCACTTGTATTCATTTCCTATTTGTAAGATGCAACTTTTGTTAAAATTGTAAAAATCCGGCCACAAATATGAAAGATAGCGTTGCACATGTGCAATCCATTTTTGACGTGCTACTTCAATTTCAGTTTATAAGAAGAGTTTCATTTCAATGATTTTCTAAATAAGAAAGTTGGAACTGCGCATGCGCAAACCTAAATTTTGAAACTGACATTAGCTTTTCCTTTATTCCAACTGCCTATGTATAAAATTTCATCTAAATGCGTCCATAACTAAAAAAGTTGGCCTGCGCATGCGCAAAACCAAATTTTGAAACTGGCGTTAAATTTGCTTTTATTCCAATTGGCTATGTATCAAATTTCATTTAAATCCCTCCATAAATAAGAAAGTTGGCACTACGCATGCGCAAAACCAAATTTTGAAATTGGCGTTAAATTTGCTTTTATTCCAAGTGGCTATGTATCAAATTTCATTTAAATCCCTCCATAAATAAGAAAGTTGGCACTGCGCATGCGCAAAACCAAATTTTGAAACTGGCGTTAAATTTGCTTTTATTCCAAGTGACTATGTATAAAATTTCATTTAAATACTTTTATAATTAAAAAAGTTTGCAATTCGGTTTATAAATGGTCGAGATGCGAAAAGGGCACTGTGAATTTTGAATCGATTCGATTCAACTTTTGGCATTGCATATTATATGGCTAAAGCTATGCCCATATTGAATTTCATGCAATTCAGTTCATAACTAACGGAGATGTAAAAGCGATCGGACATTTCTAAACAAAGTTATCGTTCACACGGACAGATAGATGGACAGACAGACAAAGGAACAAACGGACAGACCAACAGGCAGACGACAGATAGCAATGCAAAATTATAAACGATCTCTAGGATCGTTAATAAACGGCAAAAGTGTAAAATTATGGAACATGTAACAAACGGTTTTTTGTTTTTTTTTTACAATAACTTTTTTCTCCAACCACCTGAATAAGACGCTATTTTGTGACGGTCTTCGGTACGTAAAATTGACGTTTTGCGGATTAATCGCTTTCACCATGGCAACTGTACAAAAAGTGGATACTTTTGGTCCTAGTACCAAAAAGAAATTGACCTTGAAAGTTGACCAATTAAAAAATTACAATCACGGAGATATGTCACATTGACATCGGTTTACATTGCAGGTTGTAAGATATTTCTATACATACAAATCAAATATTTTTGCATATTCAATGCAAATAATGCTGTTACCTATACGTTTGTACATGTATTGAAAATGATTTACGCTCGCTATTTTTATTTAAACCATGTGTAACGTAATTTACATATTCGGTGAACGTAATTTTAATACGTATACAACCCGCCGTCGCGCGTAACGCCATCTACTTAAGACACATTGCACTATTATCTGTCATTTTGAATTCAAAATTTGAAAAAGTTAATTGCAATTAATTTTAATTAAAAAACTGTATGGTAAGTTTTTTATTTCAATACAAATATAACAATATTAATTGTGTATGCATTAGAAATGACTGAAACTGATAGCGACATGGATTGCACTCCGCCAGAGATTATAGAAACGGCAGAACATGCTACCTCAAGATTTGCTCCCTACAAAGTCGCGAGAGGTGAGAAGTAAGAAGTAAGAACGAATAGGTTATAAGTTAACCTAAAAACTAGAGTGGCATGACACGTGAGGACAAGAAAGCAGAAATTCTTATACTATAGTAGTGAAACTGTGACTGAATCTAAATTCGAATATAATTTGAAGTAAAGGGGGTTGGAGAAAAAATTTTATGTTTTATTCGTACAAAAAATGCGTTTTCGGGACTCGGAAGGTTGCTGGACTCCGCTGACGCGTCGTCCAGCAACTATCTTCCTCGTCCCGAAAACTGACATTTTTTGTACTAATGAAACAAATAACTATTTTTGTAAACGGTACAGAAAAAATTCCTTCCTTGGTACAAGACTCGACACCATAACGAACCAAATAGTGAAAAAAGTAGAACAATAGCTCTTAAGATAAAGAACTAGTAGCGTCGCAAAACGAGCGGACGGACGGACGGACAAAGTGGCCACAATAGCGCATTTTTTTTTATTGTGTAAATGCGCTAAAAATTGCCAAATAGTGTTACTTTAAATATGACCTATGAAACTACATATATCATCTACGACTGAAATAAAAAATCCTCTGAAGTCGCTTTCTGCAAATGCAAAAGATGTCACGTATCCTTTGTTGAAAGCTTTCAGAAACGCACATGATTTCGAGTATGCTACGAAATTTTTTAATCGCAGTATTCTTTGTGGTTTTAAATGAATGCGCCATGGATAGCAGATTTAAATACCTTTTCGCGGTTTCGTCTCTGTAATAGTAAGTTATATACATGACAACAGATGCTTCTAATGTATGCATGGCCAACAACGGTTAATATTCTTCTTCTTCTGCAACAAACTACTGAATGGGCAGTCTATTGTCAATGCTTTTCAACCAAATTTTTTACCTAGTGAAATACATTTTCACACGGAACAATACACCTGTTTCTGTCTTGCGATCGCTTCATTTTTTCCCCATTTCTGCAATATTCAATTAGGTAGATTCGCTTTATTTTGGTAATATACAGGCTGTTTCAAATTAAGTCGGCATTATTGCTAACTTTCTTAGTAGTAGAGTTAGAAAGACGGTTAACTCACTGAAATTGTGTATTTATCAATTTATGTATTTGAGATAACTACAAAAATGTGACTCCTTTTTCATGGAACATCCTGTATATTGTTATCTTATATCGCAGGTTATTAAATTCTCTACAAAATTTCTAAATGCACTACAGCAAAAGTACTTGAGGTAACCAACATTTTTGAATTATTTTCATTTTAATCTAGTTATCCATGAAAATGATACAAATACATAATATAGTATTTAAAACAATGGCTGCAAATAGTACGTATGGTAGGTTGTTAACAAAACAAGAATGACAGTGGAAATAAAATTTTAAAAGTTACATAAAAATAGTTACAAAACAAAAATACCTACGTCTCGAACCTACGTTTAAACAATGGTTCAAACACGTTTTCCATATTCTTCAGTACATTTTGAGAATTTGAAGGCCTTTGACACCATTAGAAGGCAATTGAATTGAATTGTTTTAGGGAATATTATTTTTCAATTATACCAGTCTTTATATTGACGTTTATGAAGTCCACTTTCGGTGAACGCGTCAACTCGCCAAGGGCGACTCGCCACCGGACCACTCGCCACCGACTGACTCGCCAACGGGACAACTCGCCAACGCGACAACTCGCCAACGGGACAACTCGCCACCGCGACAACTCGCCAATGCGACAACTCGCCAACGGACGACTCGCCACTGCGACAACTCGCCAACGAAATATTTTTCCCTGTTTAATGTGTCGTTCAAATAACGATGTGATTGTCAAATTTTCTATTCAAATAATAATTTGCAGAAGATGTCGTTATATCAAAATGCAGTAATAGAAACAGGTATAGGCGGTTGGGTCTTCATTCAAATATTGACTACAATTTTTCGATAAACTTTTTTTACAAAATTAGGGAAATTGACTATTGCATTTGTGGGATGCATTTGTATGACACATTAAACAGATAAAAATATTTCGTTGGCGAGTTGTCGCAGTGGCGAGTCGTCCGTTGGCGAGTTGTCGCATTGGCGAGTTGTCGCGGTGGCGAGTTGTCCCGTTGGCGAGTTGTCGCGTTGGCGAGTTGTCCCGTTGGCGAGTTGTCGCGTTGGCGAGTTGTCCCATTGGCTAGTCGGTCGGTGGCGAGTCGCCCTTGGCGAGTTGACCGTGTCCCAT
>NW_022170403.1:4376497-4402284 GCF_008802855.1 Photinus pyralis
TTGACCTTTTGTCATTCATTTATTCAATTGGAATATGGATGAAGTAATGATGTATATAATTGGTAATCAAACAGGCTTGCACTAATTATTAATAAGGGCCAAATAAATGCATGTTTCTTTAGTGTTTTCGATTAATGTTATTTTGCGTAGAATGTATCACAAGAAACTGCTTTTGGAAATCACAATTCACTAAATTAATGAACAGGAGAATTTGAAATATTCTAGTAGACTAGCTGACTACATTTCTTTTCCAGGGCCTACATTAAACTTTCACAAGCAGTAATCATACGATATAATAAGCATTTCAATAGATCGAAAAAGCGACGGTATTAGTTGCACAAATTCAAAACACCAAAATTAATAAAGTTCTAATATTGATATGTTCAAAAAATATTGAATTGAATTAGCATTTGCGATCTATTTAATAAACCTTCATTCAATATATCTCCGCTAATAATTGATACCTTTTGCATTAGTGTGAGGAGTCGTTTTAAGCATCAGCAGTTCAATATTTTTGGAAGAAAATTATCAATAAGTGAAAGGTAATAATTCTCAGAGATATACCATACACCAAAAAATTGAACTAAAAAATTAAACACTATCTGTGTTAGTAAGTATCCAATCTTGCGATTATTTAACATACATATGCACGATTCTTGTATACCTATGTACTTGAAAAATTAAACTAAAATTCATACTCCTTACTCTAAGTGAATTTTTACGAGTTTTTAATAAAAAAAATATTCATATCCTACATTAATTTACTGTATGTATATAAAACTAAGTTTCTCTGTACATATTGAATTGATTGTGCTTATTCGTGTAGGGTGTAATTCAAAAATAAAATTCAAGAGGTTGTACTTTTTTCAATGTTTGGATTTGTCAACATACTTGATGTTAAACTTAATCGAATAAAAAAAACAGGATGAATACAAAAAAGATAAAACCTAAACATAATCTTAGATGGAATAAAATTATCTAAACCAAAAAGGTCGTTTGGCATTTATCTAAAGCAGCGCCGAGTGCGATGGTCAGGCACAGATGTGATAGCGAATTCAATAACTGATACTTCATACGTTATATCGTCAAACAGTTCACGTCCTAAGAAATTTGAAAACCTTTGGTGTTAAAAAACGTTAATTGAGGGCACATGATTGGCATGTAATAAAAGTTTTATCAGAATTAAATTTAACTGTTTTTGTGTCACTTTCGCTTTCGAAAAGGTGGTGATTGATAACCATTTCTATCCGATTCTGGCGAGGGTAGCATTACGAAGTCTTGTTGGCCGGATGGTCCAGGGTAATGATCCCACCATACAGAGTTACCAGTAGGCATGGTCGGTAATACGAAAGGCGGTTGCACAAAATTCGGTCCTGAATAGGAGGGAAGAGGTAATGGAGGTTGTACCATAACTACTGTCGGTGATCGATATAGTGGCATCGTATGTGGATAGAGTGGAGTTGTCTGTGGAGGCGTGGGGATGCCACGCCCCCACATTAACTGCTAGCAACGCTGATTGTTCCAATGGTTCATATAGTCTTGGTAACTCACTGTAATTTTTTCACTTTGATAACGAGTCAATTTTATACTACGACGGAGTTCATTGGAAATTACAGCTTTATAACCGCCTTTACGAAGCAAAGAGTCTATTGTCTGAACTTGATCCCAACCTTGCGAAAATAAAAAAAATATATTAGAAGGCATTGTTGCAATGATTTTAATTATAATTTACTTATTTTCTAACATTAATAAAGTTGAACCAAGTTCGAAACTAGATATTGTAAATTTGCAACTATACTTTCAGAGCGCACACTTAATAACTAAATACTTCGATATATTTGATTACTGCTTGCATTGGATGTGATGAAACTCCAACCGTAATAATTAATAATAGACTACAGAATATTATAAATTGGTTATTAAATGAGTATCTGACAAGTAACAATCATGAGAAATGCATTCTTGACCTGAAAAGGAAAAAATCATAAGATCATATCTCAATAGAGATTCGCTAACCTAAAAAAAGTTCCGCAGGCCTAAACTTGATTTGCGCATGTGCGGGGCGAACACATGAATGCATTTCCAACCAATGTTGTTATTCAGTCAATTGTTGCAGTTGGAAAACCCTTAGATTGTTGAGAAATAAATATAAGTAAAGTAAAACATTTGATTTTAAATATTTTGTTGGAAATTTATGTAAAAGTATATAGTGCGTTTGAGATAAGAGGGTCACCTCAATACCTCTTTCATTTGGCGAGATACGAAAATTTGTCAAATGTAACCAGAAGTGATAACGGAAGTTTGAATATGCGATTACATAGATCGTAATGTCACATATAAAATTATATTTCACAAATTTTTCGTATTTCGCCAAATAAAAAAGATATTGAGGTGACCCTCTTTTCTCAAACGCACTGTATACTTGTATATAAATTTACAAGAAAAAATTTTAAATCAAATGTTTTACTTGTATATTCATTTTTCAACAAAACATCCACGGATAATTAGATCTTGTTTTTTCACCTCTCATTCCGTAAAAAATCCAATGTGGCGCCCATAAGAATTAAGAAAACAGTAGTCTCTATATCTAGCGTGTTATGGCCATTCTAATTACAGATTTAGATTCTACAAAAAAAAGGGCCCATAGAAGGTTCTAAGAGGAGCCGCCCACTTCCGACCGTTTAAGCTAGTGAAAATATAAACTAAATTTGACATTTGCTCCCATTTAAACCTACACTGTATCTCAACGTTACCACTCTTATGACACGTGCTGTTAGAAACCACTTGCTGCAATACATATGAATTGCCTATACATACAGGGTGACTTAAATTGAGTAGGATAACATGGCTATCTTTGTTATTATTATAATGTATGTATACCTTATGGCAATAATTCCATTGCCATATCGATGGTGACTATGCGAGACAATACTCGTAAACGAACGAATTTGGTTTCAATCATAATCAGCCATGGTATTATTTCCATAAGAAATACATTGTAAACTTTGAGACAAAAATCTCAAAGTTTCATTCCCAAATGAAATACTAAGTGTTTAGTATCACTGGTTTTATAATTTTTTTCTCTATCGAGTGACGTAAAAATCCAATAATGGGGTCCCTTTAAAATAAGGAAGTTGATGTCAATATCTCGAAAACAGCCATTTTGAAAATTTTGTGTATACACCTTTGTTAGTAAAATATTTGAACTTTTTAAAAATGGCGTTTTTAATTTTTTTCCAATTATCTACGAAACGAATTATTTTTTCCAAAATATCGCCATCGGAATACCCATCAGCATCAAAAGCTACACAACTTTGCTAATTTAACCGAATCTGTAAGTATAATAATAACAAAGATAGTCATGTTATCCTACTCAATTTAAGACACCCTGTATACTAAATAGAGGATCGACGATTAGAACGTGAATGGAGGTTGAGTGGAGTGAAACGCACATATTTAAGATTCACTGTTGAAGGATTCTTAAGGCTACAACCTAAAAATATTCTCAACGATATTGCAATTGTTATACAGGGTGGTTTAATTAAAGTTGCATTTTGTTCAGAACCCCCTTTATATTATTACATATTTCGATTCCTTAATGAATTTTAGTGTGATTGTATGTACAGTGTTACACATGATATTTAAAATGACTCGTTTAGCCGCAATTACTCACATTTTTCAAAAAGTAGATGAAGGGTAAAAATTGAGTATCACAGTTAAGTATCATAAAACTTAGAAGGCAGTGACTCTTGCAGTGTTACTATCATGAAATGTACCAACATACGCCGAACGGTCAAAGTTAAACTTTTTTTGTGCTAAAAGAAATCACTTTGTCAATTTTCAAAAATTTCAATCAAAGATAACTTGATTTTTTTAAATGGTTTTTTTAATGCATCAAAAGTAGGAATTGAATAGCTTTCTCAGGATATATTTACCTTTTACATATTTTTTGTAATTCAACAATCTATCTGTCGTGTAGGTTACACCACTTATTAACGGCTGGACCTATTTTGATCATCTTTGGTTTGTTGGATTCGTCTTCGACCAGAATAGCAGAATAACTATTAAAATATGAAAAAAAACACGAAAAAATATAGAGAAATTAATTAATTATAAAAGTAAATAAGAGCAGTAATGACAACAACCGTCAAATCAAATGTTTCCACTCTTACCAACCATCAAATTAAAAACTATGAAATTGTAAAGTGATGGGTATAGGTTATTCGCGATTTTAACTAACAGTAAATCACGTACCTAGTGTGTACTAATGACCAATAAACGCTTGCCGCTGCAAAATACGCAACATTTCAATAAAAATTAATGTTTGACTGTCTCTTATGCTTATTTAAAACGTTGCATTTTTTTAAATAGAGCCAGCCCCCTGTATATTTCGATTCTTTGGGAAATTTTAGTGTAACTTTATGTATTACACTTGATATCAAAAATGAGTCGTATAGCCGCAATTCGTCAATTTTCAAAAAGTACATGTCTAAAAAGAAAATTGAATATCGCAGTTATCACAAAACTTAGTAGGCCGTGACTCTGCAGTGTTACTAACACGGTCGTATACACAGGTCTGAAAACTGTTGTCTGAGACCAGTCTCTTACGTGTTGTCAAAATCGTAGTCCCTCGCTCAGCTACCAGGTGGAGCATGGATCGAAGTATGTTGTCAGGACACAAAAGTTGTGGGATTTAAAAGTGGTCGCATAAGGTCAATGAAACTATAGTAAAAAAAAAGCACGCGTCAAATTCGAACCCGAGTTCGCGTCTAATACAGACAACATACTTCGATCCATGCGCCACCTGGTAGCTGAGCGAGGGACTACGATTTTGACAAAACGTAAGAGACTGGTCTCAAACAACAGCTTTCAGACCTGTGTATACGACCGTGTTAGCAACACTGCAAAGTCACGGCCTTCTAAGTTTTATGATAACTGCGATATTCAATTTTTTTTTGGACATCTACTTTTTGAAAATTGACGACTTGCGGCTAAACGACTCATTTTAGATATCAAGTGTAATACATAAAGTTACACCAAGGAATCGAAATATACAATAATATACAGGAGGCTCTATTTAAAAAAATGCAACTTTGATGTAAAGTCACCCTGTATAACAATTGCATACAATCACTTGGAAGTTTGATTATAAAAGTCACCGTCTTTATAAATAAAATGACTCCGGTTGAAAAAGGTATGCAGAAGCAGAAGAAAAGTCGGCACCTACAAAATCCAGTAAAGGCTATTACAAAGAATATGAAAAGTTGTTGGTGACGGATAAATCCGCTATCCGCTGGTATTCATTCGAAACTTCATAAAAATTATGCGAATAAAAAATGGAACAGTTTTGGAAGTACGCCCTAAATTACGTGCGTTTGTAAAATCTTCAAACAAGGGATAGGGACAACCCAAAGAAATTTATTGCATTTACAGAAAGCAAGCTAAGATTTTTTATTTTAAGTCCCAGATGACAGTTTCATAGGTACGTCATATACTTTTAAAGCTCAGCATGATTTAATCCCGTTTTTAAATGGCGATTCTGATGTACGTATAATAAAAAATAATTATTAAACATATTACTTCTGCATAAATATAACACTCTTTCCCCTTTGTTTATAATGACAATCTACATATAAATGAAATAGCCTATCGATTATAAATAACAATATTAATATGTCCTCTTGTTTATTAAGACAATTTGGTCGTTTTTTAATTTCAATGGGTGTTCAATTATGCTGTTTGTTTTCCAGTATGTGTGATTTTCTTTTCGTTTGTTCAATGTAGGATTTAGAACATTGAGTACAAGAAATTTCATAAACGCCATGATCTTCATTTTGAACTTCCTCTTTGGGTTTCTTAGTAATTGGTGTAGAAGAACTGATGTTTAAAAATGAGCCAGAAAAGAGATCTAGGAAAGTTTCAAGCTGTAACATTAGTGATGCCTTTTACGCATGGAAGAATTAAGGGAGTTTTCTTTCAGTTTTCTAAATTCTTCGGGTTACTTGAATTTTCTTAAGTTTTATCTTACTTTATTGACATTTTTAGAGGAGCATCTATTTTGGATCAAAAATTAAAATTATTATGTGTGTTGCTAATGAAATGTCCAATTTATTATTATTATTTTGCACTTAGGTCTTGTCACTTTTTATTATAGTCTTTACTACTGTTAAATACTTTTAAATGTCATCTTTTTTTGTCCAGATATTTTCACCAACACAAATCTACAATATTATATTCGGTTTTTAAGCTGAAACCATTTTACTTTCGCGTGATAAATCTTCGCTAATTTACAATGCGGTATAAACTGCAATTATGCACCTTAAGGTATTTAACTCTCTCTCTTCTATTTCGTATCTGTGCACAAAAAATCAATTTAGACCATAACAAACATGTTATAATGTTTATTACAAAAAAAAATGTTTTCTTGCTCTGCTTTTGTCCAATAGTGTATATTCATTATGTCTTCATGTCCATCTCTCTTGTAATGGACAACTGTATTTATTGACATTACTTGATTACCTTTGCACATTTCAGGTATTACTTTTACATTACCTTTACCAGTATTGTAATGGCATTATTTCGAAATAAAGCCCATTACTTTGAAATAAGGCACAATAAATGTAAAGATTTATAGTAAACGGTTTCCCCAACAACTCGAGTCAAATTTACAGACAAAGGAACACATGTGATCTAGCGACTAGCAGGTAACCTTGGCAGTTTTTCAAATATTCTCTCATACCTCGGACAATTATATTAAAATAAATCACCAAAATATATGCCAAAGAACAAATTTTATTGAAACGCGAAAAATTATACAATTACCTTGCTCTGTAGCAACCTCAGGTAAATATGTGGCAGTTCGTTTGTTACCCTTCTCATTAACAAATTCGATACGTATTCCATGGACACCCACTTCCCAATCAAGATAATCGTTACCATCTTCAAAGTGCCTAAGTATCGATACCGAGACACTTAACTTGGTGAATTCATCTCGTGTGATTGGGTTGAAACGAGAATCCTTAAAAGCACTTGTAATTGCATACTCCCGCAGGCCCGATTGCAGATTCATCGCGTTAAATGTTCCTATACATCCTCGTAATCGTTTATCTTTGCCAATTTTCCAAGTGACAAATAAAGGACTACAACAAAAGGTATATTAAAACAAGGTCATATACACAGTATGATTGCTAAACAAAGAAGTTGAATGACCTTTAAATTTTCAAAGAAAGTCTGCTTAAATTTGTTAAAAATCAACTTAAATGGTAGATCCTTTTACTTACTAGGCCTCATTACTGAAAGAAGGTGTCTTTGGTGGGTCGAGGTTATAAAGATGACAGTATAACACATCAAAACAAAAGAAACACATTTCTGGTAAAGCAACCATGCCGTTCAAAGATCCGTTTGTAGTTATCGAAGTACCATTACATGACGGTACGCTAATTGTGGAATTATTTAATTTCTGTTTCTTTGACCCACAACAACCAGCAGCCATCTCACCAACTTTCCAAACGGACAGCTGACTGAACTCACCGAACTACGCTAATGAAAGAAAAAAGGAGCGAAGGTACAGTCTATCGCATTGGTCATTCATAACAACAGAGAAAGAGAAATCAGTCAAGTAATTTGTTTGCTTTACAATAAATCTTGTAGAGGGCGCGTTGTTTGATATTCAAAACACGTACGAGGTGTATACAATTATTACTTTTGATAAGCGCCTAATGACATCATCATCAAGCATTTAGCATTCTAGATTTTGATTTTTCGATAGACCATGAATTCTAGTAACCGTAATTGGCGCAGTACAATGGTCTGGATTAATTTCATAATTTTATTATTCGTGACTGCGATACACTTTTTCGAAATCTACGAATTCTTCGTTAAATGGGATATAGTTCCTAAAATGAATGAATTTCAATAACGGATTAGCGCTCTGAGGTTATATATCGTTGTCGTTCTAACACCTAACTTTTCTGCTAAGACGTATGTGGGTTTTTGTTTCACCGATCTCGCGGTGAACTAAATGGTGGGTAGAGTAGGCAGTAGGCAATAGATTTTGGTTTCACACAATAGACGCCAAGAGGAACATCATTAGATCGACTCCGCTTATTTTCGTCATAATTGAACTATTTGTTTAACAAAATTACGTGGTACCCTTTCCGCTCAAATTGATTTCAATAGGTACGCCACGCAGCACTTCGCTCAAGTGACTGTTTAAAGCCTATGCCGCGCCGCGCGTATGTGCGCGACGGCCTTTAGTGTGAGAGTACCTAGCTGTCAGATGAATGAAATTCCCGAATGAAGAAGTTCCGGTTGACTGGTTCAATGTAAATAAACCCCTAAAGAGCATCTAAAAAACCGACAGAGCACGTCGGTATATCTACTGTGCAAACTTTCAACCAAATAGGTCCAAGTGTTTGGCAGGGACACAGAAGTGTGACCCCACGGGGTCTTTGGATTTGACCCATTTTCAATAGGCTTATTACATTTGGCCTATAGATTAACTGTGCAAAGTTTGAACCATATCGGTCCAAGCGTTTGACAGTTATCGTGTTCACGGACGGACAGACGGACACCATTGACTCCCCTATAAAGCTTGCATCGCTTTGCCTGCCGCTTAATAAAGAAGTTCCGCTTACTGGTTGATCTTTGGAGGGACATTTTAATCGGTACGACGCTGATATTTTAAATTGTCGCTCTGTTGTATGATTGGTTGCGTATTCGCCGGCAATACAACATAACAAATCTACAATTCTAAATTTAGATTTTACATACTTAAAGGGCCCCTTCACGTGCATTCCCGGAACGACGCTCCGTAAGTTTTGGAGTGACGTCAATCCAAAACTGTGCGTGTAGTTCATCCTCGCGCCATGAATGATACGCGCCTGGCGTGGAACGATGGAATCAAACATGTTTGAATTCCTGGCGTGGCGCGAGACCCTTTGCGCGCCAAATGCGAGCGTGTAGTTTCGTTTCGCGCCGCTAGAAGAGGATGCGCTGTTAAACATTGGAGAGGAAAAAGGATAGACTACATTAGCAAAACTCCTGTAGGTTTGTTTGTGTGTGCTGTGCGGTGTGACATGTGGTAATCCACTGGATTGGTATTATTAATTTCTTGTAATAAAATCAAATTGCCAAATTTCTGTCTCTTCAAATACTATGTCTTGAAGTTGAACTTCTTCCTCCTCTTCTTGGGCTCTTCATTTACGTCATCCATCATATATTTGTGAAGAATTACAGCTGCAATTTGCCATTTTTTTTACCAAACTCATCTTGTTGTCGACAGTACCACACTGGAATGAATGAAATGGCGCGAATGTGTAGTTTATTCACTGCACAACGCGCCAGAAGTTGGCACACCACGCTTTGTTCCAAAACCGATGGCGCGTCGTTCCCGGAATGCACGTGAAGGGGCCCCATTACACTATGGTATTACTTATTCTTCGCGAATCTACTAACTCAGATCCTATATTTTATATTCAAAGCCCAGATCAAAATTATACATTGTTAGATGGAAGTTCTAATTTGTAAAGAAGTACAACAGCATAATAGACCGGTTCACATTTATAAACAATTATCAAAGTCCCCGCGTATCATCGAAGGGACTTCAGCGCATTTTTGTGTGGCAGATCGGCATTCTATTAGCCAGTTTTGACTCCACAATCCATAAGATCTGGTCGAAGGCTACATTTCCTTTATCGGTACCGGCTTCCAAAGTCCCGTGTTTCGCGTTGATTCCACCTTCTGATGTAAGATCTCGTCGGGGCTTCTTACTCCATTCCCTTTGACAGTACCCTCCTCTGATATCCTGTTTACCCGAAATTCGGGTTTGAACGTTTGACTCCACCATCAGTAAGATCTTGTCGGCTCTAAGAAACTTTTAGGCGCCCAAAGTCGGTCACCCCTCGAAGAAGCGCGCCTTGCAAAAGGAGGTTGAATTTCGCACCTAGGAAAAAAAACAAAATTCCGCCACGCACGCAGAGGTTGTGGGCGTTTACAAGATTTTTTCTATTTCGGTGTCACAATGATGATTTTGTACAACTGTTTTCGGCCGAAAACAGTTGTACAAAGACAGTGATTATAGTCTTTTTTTTTTGGTAACTCATCTCTTAAGTTGGCAGTTACTAGTTAGTACAAGTAGGTACTTCGTTGGGTACTTCCATGTTTGAACTTCAAAATGTCAGTCTTACTACGCTGCCAACCTAAAACTTAACGGCATAAAAAGTGTTCCCAACATAAAACATGTTAGTTCTAATGTTCCCTATAGTTTCTGATAATGATTTTTTAAATTAAATTAAACCACCGAAATAGAAAAAATAGTATGAAAAACGCGTGTTACAATGCTTTATTGTAATACTCCTATCTTGTGGACACTCGTGGCTCCGCTTCGCTACGCCACTCGTGCCACAAGATAGTCGTATTACAAGGTCGCATTGTAACACTTGTCTTTCAATATACTATTTCATTATCAATTTGAAAACCAAAACTGTAGAAGATAGGAAAAAATATCTCCAGATTATAGTATAACACGATCAGGAATTTATTTATTTATTTATTCAAAAAACTTTGCAGAACAACAGGCAATGCCCAATAACTGTTCTGCAGACCAATTTGTAGTTTACAGAAAAGATAATAATAACAATAATAAAAATAAAATAAAATTAAAATAAAATAAAATTCACCTACGCTAACTTACTGATTTGTAATATTATGTTGACAATTTCTAGATGTTATTTAAATGTTGTTTCAATTGTGATAAGGGCACACCAAATAGCCGCAGCTCAGGAGTTAGATCGTTGCATAATCTCATCATGCGATTAACAGCAGGAGAGTTACGGAAAGTATTAGATCTGCATATGGGAACTTTAAATAGAATTGATTTTGGCCTAGTTCTATGATCTGAAGTATAAAAATTAATTAATGACAACAAATATGGAGACTCTATTTGCCCGTTAACCAATTTATAAAGAAATATTATTGCCGAATTTCGTCGACGAACTTCTAAATCACAACGTAGTGATGAAAGCGAGGATATACTGACGTGATTCTGTAGCGTAAGCAGCGAATATAGTATATTCATATATTGAAAGACAAGTGTTACAATGCGACCTATTGTAATAAGACTATCTTGTGGTACGAGTGGCGACGCGAAGCGTAGCCACGAGTGTCCGCAAGATAGGAGTATTACAATAAAGCATTGTAACACGCGTTTTTCATACTATTTTTTCTATTTCGGTGCTTTAATTTAATTAAAAAGATCATTATCAGAAACTATAGGGAACATTAGAACATGTTTTATGTTGGGAACACTTTTTATGCCGTTAAGTTTTGGGTTGGCAGCGTAGTAAGGGTGACATTTTGAAGTTCAAACATGGAAGTACCCAACGAAGTACCTACTTGTACTAACTAGTAACTGCCAACTTAAGAGATGAGTTACCAAAAAACGACTATAATCACTGTCTTTGTACAACTGTTTTCGGCCGAAAGCAGTTGTACAAAATCATCATTGTGACACCGAAATAGAAAAAATTTATTTTGTATTCGTTCTATAGCATGACTATATTTCTGTGTATGCGGTGACCAGATGATAGATGCGGAGGTATAAACAGGGAATTGTACAGAATTTTATAGGAATTTAACGATTTAAAATTTGATGTGGATCTAAGAATGAAGCCCAAGGTGCCGTGTGCCTTTTTGATAAGATCGTTTATATGCACAGTAAAGTTTAACCTGTTATCGAAAATCACTCCCAGGTCTTTTTGACAACTGACACTCGCCAGACGCTCCCCATGCAACTTATAAGAAAAATTATAGTCCGTCTTCTTCCTTGAGAACCTTATGATTTTACACTTGTTTAAGGACAAATCGTTAATTTTTACCCAATTTGCTACTGCATTTAAATCTGATTGTAACTGTAGACAGTCGCCTACATTAGTAATTTTACGACTGATCTTAACGTCATCTGCGAATAGCAAGGGAGTACTAGAATCCACAAAGTCTGGTAAGTCGTTAACGAACAAGAGAAACAGGAGAGGACCCAAAAGGAATGGCACCCCGATGTCGCCGACCCCACTGTATATATAGCCCCGTCCCTAAAGTTGATAAATTATACACGGCCTCGGTAGGTGGGTATATGGTACTTTAATAAAGAGAGTCTTTGTTCCTGACCATGATGTTCAGAGGAAATGGCCAAAGGGAGTAACGAATACCTTCCGTTCTTTTCCGCTTTCACAGAAAGTGATGTCACGTCATTGCTGGCGTCAATTTCCAAGCTTATCTTTATTTTTATTTTTAAGTGGGCGGGGTTTCAGCCAAGGCTACTCTATCAACCCAACCCACTACACATTTACAAATCTCTCGAACCTGGATTCGAACCAGGGACCCTTGCTACCGCAGTCGAGTTTCACCTCCACTGCGCCAGACGACATTTAAAGTCTTTCAAAATCACTATTCCTTAATTGCTGTTCACGCTGGGTACCATATCCCTCAGCGAACAGCTATATCTTCTGCAGAAGTGTTCGTCACAAAACTGTACAAGATTGGTATCATAACTCTTCGATATCGCCTTATTTAGGCGGAGTCTTTCCTCCTCCTGTTAAGTTTTTTGAAATTTTCCAATGTTCTGCGCAATTTTTTAGTTTTTCTTTCCGTAAGAACCTTCTACAGAACATTGGAAAGATTAATTAAATCGGTAAAGTCGTTCTGAAGTTATTGCACGGCCACGGGTAATAGGGGTTCATTTTTAGGGCATTTCCACAAAAATAAAAAAAATGCGCTATTGTGGCCATTTAGTCCGTCCGTCTGTTCGTCCGTCCGCCCGCTCGTTCTTTGAGACGCTACTAGTTCTTTATCTTAAGAGCTATTGTTCTACTTTTCTCGTTATATTTGGTTCGTTATGGTGTCGAGGCGTGCTCCAAGAAAGGAATTTTTTCTGCGTTTATTGCTAAAAAAGTGATTGTAAAAAACCAAAAAACCATTTTTTACATGTTCCATAATTGTACACTTTTGCCGTTTATTAACGATCCTAGAGATCATTTATAATTTTGTATTTCTGTCTGTTGGTCTGTCCGTCTGTTCCGTTCTCTGTCTGTCTGTCCCAGCTATCTGCCCGTGCGAACGATAACTTTGTTTAGAAATGCCCGATCACTTTGCCCTTTTCGCATCTCGGCCATTTATCAACCGAATTGAAAACTTTTTTATTTATAAAAGTATTTAAATGAAATTTGATACATAGGTTCTTGGAATAAAGGAAAACCAAACGCCAGTTTCCAAATTTGGTTTTGCGCATGCGCAGTACTAGGTAATTTTTTATGTATGGAAGCATTTAAATGAAATTTGATACATAGCCACTTGGAACAAAGGAAAATCTAACGTTAGTTTTAAAATTTAGGTTTGCTCATGCACAGTGCCAACTTTCTTATTTATGAAAGCATTGAAACGAAATTGTTCTTACAAACTGAAATTGAAGTTGCATCTTATGGGAAATGAATGCAAGTGGAAAGGCGCTTTTTGTAAATCGTTTACGATTACTTTTTAGCGCAAAGTACTAGATGTTTATGAACGTGATAAATGATAATTGTGCTGCTAAAAAGTTAAGGAAGTCTCATTATGAGGAGTTAGATCGACGTTTGACCAGAACAGTCAAGTGGTTTGGGAAGCATGATACAAAATAAAAATTATAGGTAATACTAATAAGTGTAATTAAAATTTAATTTGCAAACAGGTCGAGATCAGAAACTCATTTTATTCTTTAAGCACAATATGTGCAAAATTTGACATTAAAGTATGCTACTTTTTGCGTCATGATGTACTGTGATATCACATCGTTAAAAATTCACATTATCGAAATTTAAATGTTACAATTCGGTACATCTGGCGCAATATATACACACAAACTGAATGCAGACCTAATGGTTCCGCGTTTATGACCTTATTTGAATAAAATTTTTGTTTTAATAGTAATAGAAATAGGTACCACTGTGTCTATCCTTTGAATATTATATTCAAAGGTCTACTTTAGTCGTGCCTAAAACAACTTTTTGCTTTTTTGTATTTAGCGTAGGTATATGATAATTGGATAAGTAACATGTTAGAGGTGTGTATATTTTTTCAAACATAAGTATCGGAATTTTAGCTAAAGCTTGGGAAGAGGTAAAAACGATTGAATTACCAAAAACATGCCGATATACCACTCTCAATTTAAACTCCATTGCGCTTAACCAATTTCATGGCGTAATCGTGGCCTAGAATGACCAGACGTTGTTTACAGTGAACATACCAATCTCCATGAAGAGGCATACCATCATATTATACTTTGTGCCAACATCTTATTATACCTCCTTTAGTCGCAGCATTTAACCTAAGAGTGACAAATAATTCCATTATACCGGATGTTACATTTAAGTATGTATAGGTAAAAAAAATGTGGGTATAGTAGATGGGATCAAAACAAGCACTTTTTCCAAATAAACCGAGGATCCAACGTGTTTCGTTTGGGAGCCACCACCAAAAAAGTGGTGAAATTTGCATTTCTTCTTTAATTTTTTTCTCAGCAACCATAGGAGTTAGAAAGACTGATGGCACGTCTTTGAATAGGTGTTCGGGTACCTTTCGGATTTTTTAAAATTCTTATTACGGAAATTCTGATTTCGACGAAATTTATTATCTGGGGGTTTTTGCACATGAAAATCACGAAACTGAAATTAGTTTTTGAAAATTTGAAAAAAAAATTCCACTGCAATTCTTCGCAGAACAACGAAAATAGAGAAAATCTACGAAATTCGTTATGATGTAGGTACGTAGTTTCAGAAAAATAACTATTTCGCTCCTCGGGTTTGAAACGTAGGTATCTTTCTTATCTCACAGAGAGTTAACGGTAAGGGTATAGACTGTAAAATCCATAGCTGATGGAAAATACTGCGGTAAATTTGAACTCCTCTTTTGGCCTTAATTGTTTCCACTAATCGCACTTATCTTTTTTTGTGTTGGTCAATCCTACCCACTAATTTTAAATCTTTTTTCACCGTTTTTAAAACATGCAAATCGTCGCGATTGGAGACTTCAATTCGTTCCTCACCAGAGGATTTGTAAAGGACTAGCATGGTAACGAGTTGTGTTGAAAATGTACTTAATAACTTATGCAATAGAAAATCAGTGCATTTTTATTATGTGCTTTAATTACCAACGCGCTGCTAAATAAATTAAATTCCCGTGATTATGGATAATTAGAACAACTGAAGAGTGTTCCTAATTTAAGTGCTGGTAGATTTATATATACGTTTTGTTACTTCATCGATCTATATATAAACAACAAGTGTTTGACTTTATTAATGTTTAACACATTTAATATGTAGCAATTAATACAAATTTAAACTTATCAATATAAAAAATTGCAACAAAACGTTACGGATATCATATTACTATGGCGCTTACACTTAATACTTTAACGGTCGTAAAAAAATTAGTGTAAAAAAGAATTGTGTAAAGATTTCTTGTTTAATTTGGCATTCAATTTTTTGACTCATATATGGACTCGGAAATATAGCATGTGGTCTAGATGATGTAATATTTAGATGAGATTCCCAGCTTAAGCTTAATATTATTAAAACAGTATTAGGTCAAAGACATTGATATTAATACACTTTATTTCAAAAATTGCATCTGCTAATATTTCTTTTAAACAAAACTCATTTAAATATTTACGGAATAGAACTGAATGAAAAATGCAATGCATTTGGCTAATTACTGTGTATAGTTAGGCTTTAGAATTCAATAATCAGTTGGTAACTCAATTAATGGTTCATGTGAAATCACTATTCACAAATAAACGAACGCATGAGATAATGTTTACAATAAATTATTTTTTTTCCTATCATATGGTCTTAGATTTTCTATAATAGGCACCAATAACTCATCTCGTTTAATTTTGGCACATCAAGAAACAGATAAAAGCATAGCAACCCATGGCTATATTAGGAGTAATAACATATTTGGGTATATGGCAGACTTTTTGAGACTTTTCTGTTTGATATCGGTGTACTAACTCACCGTACAGTTTTCTGTATACCTACCTATTCATTTGTAGGCTTGTAGGGAGCAAATGATCGAAACCAAATGCCGTAAGTTAAGATTTAATATTGAAGGAAAAGCACAGACGGTCAATTTCCAGTAAATTAACAAAAAATACTTCAGGTGAAATGTATGTATCGAAGGTGGATCTAAGTTAAACCTTTGAACATGTCATTTCCATTTCCGTGGTGGACTGGTCACCTCATTAAACAAGTACAAGTTGTGCACAACTCTTGTGCAAATAAAGCGCATTTTTTTAACCGGAATAGCTTTTGTTTTGACATCACCAATAGATATATTTCTTGCAGACGTCACAATCGCCCTTTGTGAGTAGGTACCCTCTTCCGACAATCCGTTCTTGAGGTATACGGGAATATACCCGATCACGACAAGAGGTCGAGGAGGAGGGCTATGGTATGCTTTCATTAGAGTACCATGAAGGATAAAATTAGTTCCACCCCCCCTTCCCCTCTACCCCGTACTATGATAAGAAGACAGAAAGAAGGGCAGTAGTTGGTAGAAAACGGTTCCTTTCGTTGAGACCTTTAATTAGAACACAATAAGAGATAATATTATTTTAAACCCCCCCTCTCAAGCCCCGTCGTTCACTGATCTCGAAAAAGAGTCACACGGAAAAGTTATAGTTTGTACAAACCAATTTATTTCGATGAGACCTTTCATTAGACTACCATGAAGGGTAGAACATGTGTTTACCCCCTCCCCCTTCTCCACTTAAAGTTTAACTTGGCACCACTAAAAGCTTGCATATGCAAAATCTGAGACCAATTGGTTGTCGTATGTAAAAGCTATGCACGTTTTACTTTCAAAAACAGCATGTCAGGAAATAATTCGTGGAGGGGGAGCCCTTTTAGACAGCGAAATTTAATGGCCATCTGGCACACCTTCAAGGTATAGGCTACCTACTGCAAAAAATTCCAGGACTCTAGGACCATTCCCCTAGAAGTAATTCAAAACGGCAGAAGTGGGTCCGGACGGACGGACAAAACGCAAACAATAGCACATTTTTTTAATTCTTAAAAATGCGCTAAAAATTGCACTTGCATATAAGGTCTCAATGCCCGCGTCCCAATGTCTGCCTCCTAGTGTCTGCGTCCCAATGTCCGCGTCCCAATGCCCGCATCCCAATATCTGCGTCCTAATGTCTGCGGCCTACTTCCTTTGCGGTCTATTGTCTTGCGGGCTAATGACGGTGTCCTATTGTCTGACTTCTAATGCCTGGGGGCTAATGCCCGGACACTTAATACAGAACACAGAAATTGTCACATACGGTAGGTAACTTTGTTGTTACCTATATCTGTTAGATATGATTTTTCTACACATGTATGTATTCTTTTTCAAGTTGTTTACTTGCAGATAATAAATACGAAATTACCATAAAAAATAACTATATTGACCAGATAAGAAATATATTCAAGTTACACTTGACATTTTTCTCTATTTAGGTACCTACAACGTTTACTATGAATGAGTCCCTAATTATTTGCCACCAATACTAATTAATATTGTCACCCTACTTTTTAGCGCATTTTCCAACTTATGTTGGAAGGCGTTATTATGGCCACTTCATCCGTCCGTCCATCCGCCCGAGGCCTTAACTACTCCTACAGTTTTCAAGATATCTAGTTCGTTGTTTTTGCATTAGGTAGCTTATGGCTCTAGCACCTCAGCTAAGAAAAATCTGAACGATTAAAGGCGCGTGCGCAAACTGCACAATGTCAACTTTCTTATTTACTTATAGAGATATTTTTTCAAAATTTTAACAAAAGGTTCTTCTAGTAAAGACATACATATAGCATATTGTCAAAATCAGAAGTGCGCATGCGGAATGTCAACTGTCTTATTTATGGAGATATTTTTTTGAAATTTTGACCACAAATGCTTCTAATAAACACAAGCATATTGTAAAAATCAAATGTGCCCATGCGCAAACAGCAATGCCAACTTTCTCATTTGTAGATATTTTTTTAACCAAAGATTCTTCTGGTACATACCTACATATCGCATATTTTACACTTCAGGTGTGCGCATGCGTAGATTGCGCACTGCTAAGCTTTTTATTTATAAGAATATTTATACCACTTATTTTCCTTATAAACATAAATAGATCGTTACATGACCTTTTGGAAAGTACCTACTGATCAATTCATGGAAAATGTGCTATAATTCCTCGTCTTAAGGCGAAAATATTTTTTTCATTTTTTTTGATATGGTGAAAAACGTTCGCTCATAAATTTTAAGTAAGACGTTCGACCCCTTCTGGTTTGTTCACGGCGAAATTATCTATAGTTAACGTTTACAATAATAATTTTCCGCGTATGTTCAACGACACATCACATTAAATTTTTCTTTGATCGATAATGTAATTTCCACGGCGTAACACGTTTGCCCCGTTTAAATTTAACTTGAGAACTTTAATTCGCTTCCGGTCTTTTTCACTTTTTTAACCTTAAATTTTGCGGGAAACTAGCGTGAAGTTCAACGCTCAAAAATAAGATGTCCGAATAAAATTTAAATCCAAAAGTATATATTTTATGATTTTCTCGTATTTCGAACCTGAACTAGAGATCCCAAAAATAAATGCCCAACAAATCTATTCTCCCTATGGGTTCCTTCTCATGGTTTTAGTTTATTATACACTCACAAAATGGCCCAAGCAATTAAATCAGCCATTCTTAATCACAAATTAATCTGATTGGTTTGGTTTTTGTTGTTGGTCGCTTTAGGTTTTAAAGATGTTTTGTCAAATTTATAAAATTGTGGGTGTCGGAGATGTTATACGTGTACCGCTTGCTAATGAAAGAGAACAGGATCGAGAAATAAAGCGCAAAGACCAAAAAGCAGATAATAGTCGAAATACCACAGATCGCACAGACCTCAAAAGTTTCGTTCCATTTTGCGAAAAACTGAACACGTGACGAAAAAACGGGATTTATATTGTTTACACGGTCACGCTTTTAACAAAGGTTGCGTTCAGGGGGTCGTTTCGTATTTCTATTCGGCGAGGTATTTAGGTAAAAATCTGCTGGGAGAACGGAATCTTACTAAAATTTTCGAATAGACTCTATGCCGATCGAGCGCAACTTTTCTCGATCGCGTATTAATTTTCTATCCCAACCCTCGTTGCATATTGTGAACGCGAAAGATTTAATAGATCGCGTAAAACTTTATTATTAAAAAGTTCAAACCGAAAGCCGTATAACCGCCGTGTGTGGGAGAATGGTTGTCCTCTCAATCGGAAATAGTGCCGCCATTTTTTAAAAGTTTAACGAACGTGGGTACCCACTAAATTCGCTACGAGCTGCTAGCAGAAGTACTTAGATGAATAATACGTGGCTGGTTTATGCAGAAAGAGCATTGCGTCAAAGAGACGGACAGCTGCTGTAATTTTAAATTCTGTATTAAAACTGTAAGGTATAAGTGAAGGTAATCACACTGTATATATTGCAACCTAATTTCGGTAGGTAATATTAAGTACTATTATATTGGGTAAGAATGCTGACAGAATGATTGCGTCCTAGGAAAGTATGTGTGTAAAGAGTAGGTTAGATAGTTTAAAATTAAGTTAGACGTAAGGAGAAGATGTTCAACCTGCGACCAGGCAGCATGTAAAATACTGTTATTAATTAAATATATGGAAAGTCGAGGCACGAACATTACAAAACAGAAGCGAGCCTTTGTTTCAATTCGGTGCATATTTGAGTTAAGGTGTTAAAGATTAAGCAAATTGTTACTACGAAAGCGTTTAGGGTTCAAGGAGCAAAACATTCCATTGCGCCAGATTTGTAGCAGCATGTTATGTTAAAAACACATTTATTAATCTATTAATCAAAGTTGTGCATTCTTAATTTGTTTATATAAAGTGCAACAAATTTACGAAGAAAACGGCTACCGGTAACAAGGTTAATGACAACTCATTCAAGCTTCCGTCTCCTGTTAAAGAAAGGGTTCATTTTTGACATTTATAAATTGCGGAAGTAGGTCTGAAGCACGGTTTTTTCCTGATCAAATTACGTTCTTTCGAAATTAATTCTCAACAGAACTGGCAATATGAGAGTTCCACTATTCAATTTTCCAAATTGCTGCTGCCTTCCAAAGGAGAAATTCAACCGACAATTAGAGAAAATTCCAACGCCGGTTGTGGCGATTTTTATATAAAAATCATTATTTTTGCTAGAAGTCATTTTATATTCCTGAAGTCGGAAGAGGTCGAATTTGCGTATTTTTTTAATAAATGGTAAGTACCGAATATAGTGGTAGGTAATTTTATTTTTTCTTTCATGGTAAATTTAGTCGAGTAATGCCAATCTTTGGTGTGGTTTAATTTTTAAATTTCTTATTTTTAGCATCTAGGAGGTGTGTAAATTGCTTTTGAATAGGAATTTGTCCAAGTTGTTTGATTAATTAAGAATATTAAAAGTTTAATTAGGCTGAAAACGTAACACAGTCGCGCACTCGCAAGTAAGGTGAGGAATTTTGTCCCACCTGCGTATTGTGAATGTGACGGTTACGCTGATGAGCTACTGCTTGTTCAGTAAAAGTTGGATAATTTTACAATTTTTGACAAAAATTTGGAAGTATCGTGTATGCGTTAGGTACTTATTTCTAAAGCAGCAAGCGAACTTGTTAATATGGATGATAAATTTGCGAATAAAAATTATAAAGTTAGATTAAAATCAATTTAGTGTTAGAAGAACATTGACCGTTTACCAACAATTCATTCAACCATTGTTAGCTAAATATTAAGAGTGTCAGTAAGTATACAGTTTGATAGGTAATAAACCGCAGAGTGTTAAATTAAGACATTTTTATTGTAGTACCAAATGAAAACCTTGCCGTTTGCCATTCAATTTAAAAGTAATAGAACTAAATAGTACATATTATTCATGGTACATTATTAACAAATGTTCTAAATAAATCATTGACTAAAGCGAAGATTCCTTTGCCTGTTATACAACGAAACACGTGCTAGTAAATATTAGCATATTGTTAACAGATCTTACTACAATTAATAGATTTGTCCTAGTAGTTACTGCTTCTATTTTGAACATAGGTCAGATACCTAAGGCTTGGTATTATGCGAGACAAAAAAAATGAAATAAACGATGCAATTATATATGAACATGGTAGGTATATGGTATCATTTTTCGAACCTCCCCGTGGAGATCTCCCTTACCTAACTTAAAAGATAATATATACTGGTATTATGTTATAGAGACGACGATGAATTTTAAACCGAATCTTAAAATGAAGCCACCTTTGAGCTAACCCATAATTGGGCAACACTGATGTAAATTTTGAATTTTTAGCGCATTTTTTTAAGAATTTTATGTTTCATAGTATTCTAATTAAAGGTCTCAACGAAAGGAACCGTTTTCTACCAACTACCGTCCTTCTGACCCCTTATCAAAAAAAAGGGGAGGGGAGAGGATCTGGTACTCTAATGAAAGGTCTCAACGAAAGAAATTAATTTCGTAATTACTCAATGTTTCTACCAACTATAGTCCTCCTCCTCTACCTCTTATCGTGATTTATTTATTTATTTGTTATCCCTCTCTTGCTCTGGGCCCTCAACAGGCTTGCGCTCTTAATTATCGGCATTCACAAGGGGCGATTGGGACATCTGGAAGAAATATCTTCATTGGTGATATCAAAACTTTGAGAGTGAATATCTCAAAAACCGTATCATGGAAAACGGTCATATCTGTTGGCGATGTCAAAGCCAAAGAGTAACCATGTCAAAGCTTTGGCTTTCAGTGCAAATATCTGCAGTGTGGAGTGTCGTAGGATTTTGAATGTACCTATGCCAGGCCGCTTTTAAATGTTTATGTGGAAAGCGCCTCCTACCCATTAATCATCTACCAAGAAAGTAAACATGGATAAATATAGCATGCTACTACCATAATATAACTGATTATATTATAGGTACTATCATTGAATAAAAACCACATTTTTATTCAATGGTATTATGCTAATTGCTACTATACCTTATAACCCGAATTTACTAAGCTATTTCGGTTTAAAAAATTATCAAAGTCCTCGTGTGAGATCGAAGGGACTTCAGCGCATTTTTGTGTGGCAGATCAGTATTCTATTAGCCACTTTCGACTCAACCATCAATAACAGATCTTGTCGAAGGCTACTACATTCACTAACCGTTTCCCACTTCCGCGTGCACCCGCAATTCACTTTTAAAGTTAAAATCGGGTCGGGGGCTACCACATTCCCTTTGACGGTAGCCACTTCCGACGTCCCGTTCACCCGCAATTCGCTTCTATTGGCGACACGAGAAAGAGAGACAGCGATTCGAGATTTACAAATTGTTAAACCGCGTGAGTTCGCAACGGAAGGTAAAAGGCGCCCGAAGTTGAGTACTTCTCGAAAACGCGCGCGCGCGCCTCGCAAAAGGTCGTTAATTTCGCCCCTAGGACAAAAAAACACCCACCCCACATCATGTAGCCATGTCCCTGAGGTCGACAAATTTCACGGCCTTGTAGATACACGTACACCCGTTGCCTTTCTACAAGAGTTCTTCTATGCGCCCACATTTGCAGCCAGCCAGCCAGCCAGCCAAAGTGAGATTAAAAGCTACTTTTTACAAATAAATTTGCAAAAATGCGCTAAAAATGCGCTTTATCTGCACCATTTATACTTGTTTTTTTGTGTTGGTTAATTTTCACCTTCTGGTTTATGGTTTTGTTGTATTACCAATTACCTTAACTAAAAAATATCTAATGATGCCATTTTCAAAAGAGTGGCTTGGGAGAAATAGGCGATAACATTGTTGTCAAACGTCGATTACTTTAGTGGTTTACTGTATTTGATTTAAAATAGTTACCAAAATGATTAAATTATTAGAGTAGAGCTGTTTATTTTGTGTTTCAATAAGTACGTAATAATAACAATTTCACGCTTATTTTCCACATTTTCACACGTTCTTCGGTTCGACGAAATTAAAAAGTACCTACGATATGGTTAGAAACGCTGATTCGCAAAGAGGTATTCACCACGGGATAATGTTGCAAATGTAGACATATTAGGTTTTCCATTTTCTATTAGCGTTGATATAAGAGAATCGTTAGAAAACAAATGGTGTAAAAAAAACCAATACATATCGTATTTAAGGGGGTTGGAACGCATATGAAATATACGTTCCGGTTCCGCACTACTTAGGTAGAGTTACTTTTTAAGGGTTCCGGTACCGATTCCGGTTCTGTGGCTTTAGAAATTTTCAGTTCCGGTTTCAGTTTGTTTTTCGGTTTCTAAGGGTTCCGACATAATAAATAGGTAAAATTATTATTAAAAATAAATTATTTTTCTTCAGCAGTTTCAACTATTATATGGCTTTCCTCACACGCTCTTCAACTCTCTTGAGTCATTTTCGGTATTAGACATTCTAAAATATTTTATATTTGTTTAGTATTATGGTTAAGTTGGTAGAAATTAGTGTAGCAGCTCTGAATAAAAGTCAGGATTCTGATTTGTGATTTTTGAAATGTATTGTTATAATTTCCTAACAGATTGACAAAAGTTCTATATGGAAATTGAGATTTTATATTAAAATACGATTTCGAGTAAAATTTAATACAAAACTCGTCAGTAAAATGACATTACTTGACTCGCACATTAAAGTACTCGGCCCTAAAGGAATCTCGCACTTCAATCTTTCCTCGCCAGTAATGTGTCATTTTTCTGACTTTTATGTAAATAACTTTTTAGTAGTTCAGGCAATTATTGAGAGTCGTGTCTTAATTTATAAGTTCGTGCGTGTAGTGTGGTGTGGGACTAATGTACCACGCCAACATGTCAAAATGTGACACTTGTGGCTAAATGACAGGTTTTTTAAAACTGAAAACGCCAACTAAATTGAAGTATTTAATAACGTAATTACAAAAAAATTGTTTTACAGGCTATGCTGATCTGGTGGGACAGAATTAACCGCTTCGGTGTATTGTACATCTCGAAGATCGTTCGGTATTCAGTTGTATCGGATTTTTATTAACGACCAGAGCTGGGCAGTATTCGATTTTGTAAATACTTTTTAGTATTCAAATACTTTAAAGTATTCAAATACTTTGTAATTAAATACTTTTATGGAAGCCGTATTTGTATTTGTTTGTAACTCAAATACTTTCGCAAATATTTAGTATTCGAATATTCGCAAAGTATTTGAATACTTCGTAAAGTATTCGAATACTTCGCATACTAAGTTATTGAAATATTTGAGAACTATTTAGAAATGTTTAGGGGAAGTTTCCATTATCACAAAATCAAATATACAAATCCGATACAACAGAATACCGAACGATCCTGGAGTGAAACTTTTTCACCCCATAGGCTACTTAACTTAAAACAATAGGTACCTTTCTTATATCCTTAAGACCATGCGTGTACCAATTTTCAAAGCGATCGCACGTTTCTAAACAAGTTATCATGCACACGGACAGACGGACGGATAAAAAAGGATCTGTTTCAAAATCGCTAGGATTAATTTGCCGGCTCGTGTGGCGCAGTTAAAGCTGGACTGTGGTAGTAAGGGTCCCTGGTTCGAATCCGGGTTCGGGCATGGATATTTGTAAATGTATAGTGAGTTGGGTTGGTAGAGTAGCCTTGGCTGAAACCCCGCCCACTCAACAATAAAGGCAAAATAAAAAAAAATAATTTCAGAAAGGTGTACATGTCATGTCAGGTGTCATGTGCACGACGTACGATCGCTTTGAAAACTGGTACACGTATTCTTAAGATATTAGGCCCTCTGCTATTTCTTATATATTCCTCGCGACTTTTCTCTTGTTTAAAGTTCTGTAATTATCATAAATACGCAGAGGATCTGCAGATTTATTTAACGTTTGATGAGAAAGAGGTTCTTACAGCTTGTGACAAGATTAAAGAAGACCTTAATAATGTATTTAGTTTTTCTCAGAAGCACTCTTTGTTAATCCTAACAAATCTTGTGCAATCTTATTTGGTCCTAGATATGCATGTGAAAGGGTAAAGCCTTTAATATCCATAGATATTAACGGCACGCCTATCTCGTTATCTACCCGCGTTAGGAATTTAGGATTGCTCATGGATGAAGGTTTAAGGTTTAACTACCATATTTCAAAGGTCTTACAAAATGCATATTGTAACTTAAAAATGATATTTATGAATCGCCACGTACTGAATAAGAAGATCAAAACCTTACTATGTGAATCTCTAGTATTATCCCATTTAAACTACTGCGATACACTTTATGATGCTTGTATTACTATAAAGGATAGTAAGAGAATACAAACATTGCAAAACTCCTGCGCGCGTCTCATATTTGGTATGAAAAAATTTAATAGCTGTGGAGATCAAATTAAAGAAATTAAATGGCTGACTATGAAGGATAGGCGAGAGTTACACAAAGCCTGTTTATTCCACAGTATAATATTGTTTAAAACCCCTGCTTACCTGTACAATAAAATTTCGTACCGAACGGAGGTACATAATGTGAATATTAGGTTCAAAGGAAGCCTATCAATTATTAAACACAGAACGTCCCTTTTTAAAAGATCTTTCAGTTATCAAATTGCCAATCTTTATAATAGTCTTCCGAGTTCGCTTACATCGCTTCATATGAAACCGTTTAAAAGAATATTCAAGCAAACATTAAACTGTCGTTCTAGGAGATAATGCCAAGTTTCGTTTGGTTCCAGTTTTATTTTATTTACTCTTAA